>NC_091979.1:107764904-107895936 GCF_044704955.1 Pristiophorus japonicus | reverse complement strand
GGGAGAGGGGAGGGAGAGAGGGGAGGGGGGAAGGGGGGGAGCGGGTGTCGGGTCGGGGGGGGGGGGGGGGGAAGCGGGCCTCGGGTTGGGGCGGGGGAGAGAGCGGGTCTCGGGTCTCTGTCGGGGCGGGGGGCAGCGGGTCTCCGGTCGGGGGGGAGAGCGGGTCTCCGGTCGGGGGGGAGAGCGGGTGTCGGGGCGGGGGTCGGGTCGGGGGGGGGGAAGCGAGTGTCGTGTCTGGTCGGGGGGGGGAAGCGAGTGTCGGGTCTGGTCGGGGGGGGGGGCGGGGCGAGTGTCGGGTCTGGTCGGGCGGGGAGCAGGAGCTGGCCGTGGGAGGAGCCTCATTCACACAGCCCCAGTGAGGCCATTCAGCCAGGGCTAAGGGCTGCATGCTTCGGGCCCCTCCCGCAGTTCGGCGCCTGGAGCTACTGCACTTGCGTGCCGACTGTAGCGCGCATGTGCAGAGGTCCCGGCACTGTTTTCAGCGCAGGGTCCTGGCTCCGCCCCCCCCACAGCTCGTGCCGGCTGCACCGACTGCCACAGGACCTGTAAGTCGGTGGAGACTACCGAGGATTTTTTTAGGCGCCGTTTTAGGCGCGAAAAACGGGCGCCCAGCTCGGAGGGGCGCCTGTTTTTTTTCTTGTGGAAACTTGGGCCCTAAATCTCACATCATTCAAGAAGCAGTCAGATGCTGTCTTGCTGAGAGCGCAGGTTTCTATGGAACGACGAACTAGAGAGGCCTCCATGGCACTTTTATTTGTGAGCTATGAATGTAACTTACAAGATCTTTCTTTTGGTAATTAGCTGGTGTAACAGAGTGAAAAGACAGAGGTCTCAAAATGGAAGAAGCAGAAAGACTTGAAGAAATTGGACTGAATGTGCAACAGATTTTCTAAAGCTTGTTGCATGTTCGAGCAACACTAATTTAGGAAATGATAAGTCAACTCTGCGTTTAGATGCCTGTGTGTAAAGTGCAGAGCTGCATGCAAGTAAACAGTTTCTGGTGTTGATTTCCACTGGCAAAAACCCAGTGATAATCTACATCGACCTTTTGAATGGATATTGAGTGCAGCTGTATGTGACAGTGTCGTTCTCCTGTCATAAACACTGAGGGTTTATAAGCTGCAACAACTCCTATGAAGCTGCTACAGTCGTAATTTTAGAAAAGGCTACATCTCTGATTTTTGAGAGAATGCACTCTAGCATGCAGCACCTTTGAGAACTGGTTTAAATATCTTTTCAATATGTAAGAAATTGCACAGGAATACACAGCGCAAAAAGACAAATAGGTCACAAACAGAAACTTTAGTAGCATCTTTCAGATCCACATAAGTCAAATTGGACAGTGAAGAAATAGGGATAAAATATGACAATACTTTAAAGGAATACAAAGAAACTAACAGAATAGTGAAATATTTTCCAACTGGAGTAACATTGTTTATAGAAGATTCAAAAATAAATATCTTCAACCTTAAATTAAACATTTTATAGAGGGTTTTTGGTATTTGCATTGCACCCAAATACGGTGCATTGCGATTCTCTTTTTGCGGTTAACTTGGAGCCGTCGATCCATTAAATTTTGAACTTCTTTCAAACCAGCTGAGATGAATATATTTGCGATTTCTTCTGTAAAAGAAAAACATCATGTTTATATAAAAAATTATTATAATAGTAACATACATATAATTAGCAATCAGGTAAATATACATTTTGGTGCCTACAATTATTATTACAATTGTGGACCAGACAAAGAACTACTGTGAATAAGAATTATATGTAGAGAGAGAGAGAAAATCAGTTATCAACTTGCGTTGATAACTGATTTTCTCTCCTTCTACATATAATGGGTTAATATATAGGGTTAATAAAAAGAAATTGAAGAACATTCCACAATATTGTCATTGGCAATGTTTTTCCACTTCTTATCACCCACGTGGCTCTTCAGCTACCATTCTGAACATCACTTTAAAAAGGGTAAAGAATCAAATTTAAAAGATCTATGTCCAAAATAAACATAAAAGGGAATCCAAATGTCTTGTATAGGCATATTAACATTAAAAGGGTTTTACCTCTGTGGCTTAAAATAGAAAAAAAATTAAACCACTTTTTAACAATGGAGTTCACAAACCAGTATATAATTAAACACACTGGTCTACAATTTAATGGCAGCAATATAATAAGTGGGTTACCACCACTGTTAAAGTAGTGGAGCATTTTGCGTTTGTCGACTAATATTGGTAACAGTGATTTCTACTCTTTTGTGTTCAATAGAATCAGCAATAACTGAATATTAAATCCTTCCATAGCTCAGTGTCCAGTAATCTTTCAATGAGGCTGCGGCTAAAACATCACCTTTGCTCTGTGACTCAAGATAGTAATATAAAGCATTCTGTTTTGAGCTAAATTTTCCTGTGAATTACATTCTCCCATCTTCACTAAAGGAGTTTTCAACATTTCAGCCAGTCACTTCTGGAGACAATGGACAGGCAGCTCACACTACCTACTGAGGGTTTTTAAAACATCCTTTGCTTGTGTTAACATTTCTTAAAATAGATTAATTTCACTTTTATTAACAACCAAGTCGAATATTTAATGAGAACTATATACTCAATCAGTAAGTAAGGAAGATATTAACGCATTTGTGATCTTACCATGTGTAGGTTTTGCAGATTTCCTCATTTGTGGAATAAATTCTGTATTACATAACTCCTCACTGAGCATTCTCTATAATTTAAAGTTCTCTGCTATTGTTCATACCTTTAGTGAAGAAGTAAACGCAAGTACCATCTCCTCGAACATAAAAGTTTCCAAATAAGCAGCGACCTAACACAGAGAATTTAAATATTTACAGGTTTGAAATTAACTGAAAATATTTTGATACATTTTGCACAAAAATGTTTATATTCTCACAACTACATAGCAAATTCAAATTCTTTCACATTAAGTGATCTTTTTCACTCAGTATACATTAACGGTCAAAGTGTAATGTAGCCAAGTTCGCTGATGATACAAAGATGGGTGGGAAAGCAAGTTGTCAGGAGGACATAAAGAATCTGCGAAGGGATATAGACAGTCTAACTGAGTGGGCAAACATTTGGTAGATGGGAGTATAATGTGGGAAAATGTAAGGTTATAAACTTTGGCAGGAAAAATAAAAAAGCAAATTATTATTTAAATGGAGATTATAAAATGCTGCAGTACGGTGGGACCTGGGGGTCCTTGTGCATGAAACACAAAAAGTTAATATGTAGGTACAGCAAGTAATGGCAAATGGAATGTTGCTCTTTATTGCAAGGGGGGTGGAGTATAAAAACAGAGAAGTCATGCTACAACTGTACAGGGTATTGGTGAGACCACACCTGGAGCACTGCTAACAGTTTTGGTCTCCTTATTTAAGGAGGAATACACTTGCATTGGAGGCAGTTCAGAGAAGGTTCACTAGGTTGATTCCCGAGATGAAAGGGTTGACTTAGAAAGGTTATGAAGAAAGGTTGAGCAGGTTGGGCATATACTCATTGCAGTTTAGAAGAATGAGAGGTGATCTTATTGAAACATATAAGATACTGAGGAGGCTCGACAAGGTAGATGCAGAGAGGATGTTTCCTCTCGTGGGGGAATCTAGAACTAGGGGACATAGTTTCAGAATAAAGGGTCGCCCATTTAGAACTGAGATGAGGAGAAATTTCGTCTCTCAGAGAGTTGTAAATCTGCGGAATTCTCTGCCCCAGAGAGCTGTGGAAGCTGGGCCACTGAATATATTTAAGGTGGAGATAGGAGAGACAGATTTTTGATCGATAAGGAAGTGAAGGGTTATGGGGAGCGGGCAGGGAAGTGGAGCTGAGCCCAAGATCAGATCAGCTATGATCTTATTAAATGGTGGAAACATAGAAAATAGGTGCAGGAGTAGGCCATTCGGCCCTTCGAGCTTGCACCACCATTCAATAAGATCATGGCTGATCATTCACCTCAGTACCCCTTTCCTGCTTTCTCTCCATACCCCTTGATCCCTTTAGCCGTAAGGGCCATATCTAACTCCCTCTTGAATATATCCAACGAACTGGCATTAACAACTCTTGGCGGTAGAGAATTCCACAGGTTAATAACTCTCTGAGTGAAGAAGTTTCTCCTCATCTCAGTTCTAAATGGCTTACCCCTTATCCTAAGACTGTGTCCCCTGGTTCTGGACTTCCCCAACATTGGGAACATTCTTCCTGCATCTAACCTGTCCAATTCCGTCAGAATTTTATATGTTTCTATGAGATCCCCTCTCATCCTTCTCACTCCAGTGAATACAGGCCCAGTCGATCCAGTCTCTCCTCATATGTCAGTCCAGCCATCCCGGGAATCAGTCTGATGAACCTTCGCTGCACTCCCTCAATAGCAAGAATGTCCTTCCTCAGGTTAGGAGACCAAAACTGAACACAATATTCCAGGTGAGGCCTCACCAAGGCCCTGTACAATTGCAGTAAGATCTCCCTGCTCCTGTACTCAAATCCCCTAGCTATGAAGGCCAACATACCATTTGCCTTCTTCACTGCCTGCTGAAGCTGTATGCCAACTTTCAATGACTGATGAACCGTCACACCCAGGTCTCGTTGCACCTCCCCTTTTCCTAATCTGCCGCCATTCAGATAATATTCTGTCTTCGCGTTTTTGCCTCCAAAATGGATAACCTTACATTAAACTGCATCAGACATGCATTTGCCCACTCACCTAACCTATCCAAGTCACCCTGCAGCCTCTTAGCACCCCCTCACAGCTCCACACAGTTTAGTGTCATCTGCAAACTTGGAGATATTACACTCAATCCAAATCATTGATGTATATTGTAAAGTGCTGGGGTCCCAGCACTGAGCCCTGCGGCACTCCACTAGTCACTGCCTGCCATTCTGAAAAGGACCCGTTTATCCCGACTCTCTGCTTCCTGACTGCCAACCAGTAGAGTGGACAAGGGAGAACCAGTTGATGTGGTGTATTTGGACTTTCAGAAGGCTTTCGACAAGGTCCCACACAAGAGATTAATGTGCAAAATTAAAGCACATGGGATTGGGGGTAGTGTGCTGACGTGGATTGAGAACTGGTTGGCAGACAGGAAGCAAAGAGTAGGAGTAAATGGGTACTTTTCAGAATGGCAGGCAATGACTAGTGGGGTACCGCAAGGTTCTGTGCTGGGGCCTCAGCTGTTTACATTGTACATTAATGATTTAGACGAGGGGATTAAATGTAATATCTCCAAATTTGCAGATGACACTAAGTTGGGTGGCAGTGTGAGCTGCGAGGAGGATGCTATGAGGCTGCAGAGTGATTTGGATAGGTTAGGTGAGTGGGCAAATGCATGGCAGATGAAGTATAATGTGGATAAATGTGAGGTTATCCATTTTGGTGGTAAAAACAGAGAGACAGATTATTATCCGAATGGTGACAGATTAGGAAAAGGGGAGGTGCAACAAGACCTGGGTGTCATGGTACATCAGTCATTGAAGGTTGGCATGCAGGTATAGCAGGCGGTTAAGAAAGCAAATGGCATGTTGGCCTTCATAGCGAGGGAATTTGAGTACAGGGGCAGGGAGTTGTTACTACAGTTGTACAGGGCCTTGGTGAGGCCACACCTGAGCATTGTGTAGTTTTGCTCTCCTAACTTGAGGAAGGACATTCTGCTATTGAGGGAGTGCAGCGAAGGTTCACCAGACTGATTCCCGGGATGGCGGGACTGACATATCAAGAAAGACTGGATCAACTGGCTTGTATTCACTGGAGTTCAGAAGAATAAGAGGGGATCTCATAGAAACATTTAAAATTCTGATGGGTTTAGACAGGTTAGATGCAGGAAGAATGTTCCCAATGTTGGGGAAGTCCAGAACCAGGGGTCACAGTCTAAGTATAAGGGGTAAGCCTTTTAGGACCGAGATGAGAAACTTCTTCACCCAGAGAGTGGTGAACCTGTGGAATTCTCTACCGCAGAAATTTGTTGAGGCCAATTCACTAAATATATTCAAAAGGGAGTTAGATGAAGTCCTTACTACTAGGGGGATCAAGGGGTATGGTGGGAAAGCAGGAATGGAGTACTGAAGTTGCATGTTCAGCCATGAACTCATTGAATGGTGGTGCTGGCTCAAAGGGCCGAATGGCCTAATCCTGCATCTATTTTCGATGTTTCTATGTTTCTCTATCCATGTCAGTATATTACCCCCAATACCATGTGCTTTGATTTTGCACACCAATCTCTTGTATGGTATCTTGTCAAAAGCCTTTTGAAAGTCCAAATACACCACATCCACTGGTTCTTCCTTGTCCACTCTACTCGTTACATCCTCAAAAAATTCCAGAAGATTTGTCAAGCATGATTTCCCCTTCATAAATCCATGCTGACTTGGATCGATCCTGTCACTGTTTTCCAAATGCGCTGCTATTTCATCCTTAATAATTGATTCCAACATTTTCCCCACTGCTGATCTATAATTACCCGCTTTCTCTCTTACTCCCTTTTTAAAAAGTGGTGTTACATTAGCTACCCTCCAGTCCATAGGAACTGATCCAGAGTCGGTAAGACGGTTGGAAAATGATCACCAATGTATCCACTATTTCTAGGGCCACTTCCTTAAGTACTCTGGGATGCAGACTATCAGGCTCCGGGGATTTATCGACCTTCAATCCCATCAATTTCCCTAACACAATTTCCCGCCTAATAAGGATATCCTTCAGTTCCTCCTTTGGTCCCTCGGTCCCCTAGTACTTCTGGAAGGTTATTTGTGTCTTCCTTCGTGAAGACAGAACCAAAGTATTTGTTAAATTGGTCTGCCATTTCTGTGTTCCTCATTATAAATTCACCTGAATCCGACTGCAAGGGACCTATGTTTGTCTTCACTAATCTTTTTCTCTTCACATATCTATAGAAGCTTTTGCAGCCAGTTTTTGTGTTCCCGGCAAGCTTCTTCTCGTACTCTATTTTCCCCCTCCTAATTAAACCCTTTGTCCTTCTCTGCTGAATTCTAAATTTCTCCCAGTCCCCAGTTTTGCGGCTTTTTCTGGCCAATTTATATGGCTCTTCCTTGGATTTAACACTATCCTTAATTTCCCTCGTTAGCCACGGTTGAGCCACCTTCCCTGTTTTATTTTTACTCCAGACATGGATGTGCAATTGCTGAAGTTCATCGATGTGATCTTTAAATGTTTGCCATTGCCTATCTACCATCAACCCTTTAAGTATCATTTGCCAGTCTATTCTAGCCAATTCACGCCTCAAACCATCGAATTACCTTTCCTTAAGTTCAGGACCCTAGTTTCTGAATTAACTGTGTCACTCTCCATCTTAATAAAGAATTCTACCATGTTATGGTCACTCTTCCCCAAGGGGCCTCGCACAAAAAGATTGCTAATTAGTCTTTTCGCATTACACATCACCCAGTCTAGGATGGCCAGCTCCCCAGTTGGTTCCTCGACATATTGGTCTAGAAAACCATCCCTAATACACTCCAGAAAATCCTCCTCCACCGCATTGCTACCAGTTTGGTTAGCCCAATCAATATGTAGATTAAAGTCACCCATGATAACTGCTATATCTTTATTGCATGCATCCCTAATTTCTTGTTTGATACTGTCCCCAACCTTACTACTACTGTTTGGTGGTCTGTCCACAACTCCCACTAGCATCTTCTGCCCTTTGGTATTCCGCAGCTCCACCCATACCGATTCCACATCATCCAAGCTAATGTCCTTTCTTACTATTGCATTAATTTCCTCTCTAACCAGCAATGCCACCCCGCCACCTTTTCCTTTCTGTCTATCCTTCCTAAATGTTGAATACCCCTGGATGTTGAGTTCCCAGCCTTCGTCACCCTGGACCATGTCTCCGTGATGCCAATTACATCATACCCGTTAACTGCTATCTGCGCAGTTAATTCGTCCACCTTATTCCGAATACTCCTCGCATTGAGGCACAGAGCCTTCAGGCTTGTCTTTAGAACACACTTTGCTCCCTTAGAATTTTGCTGTAATGTGGCCCTTTTTGCTTTAGGTTTCTCTGCCCTCCACTTTTACTTTTTTTCTTTCTATCTTTTGCTTCTGCCCCCATTCTACTTCCCCCTGTTTCCCTGCATACGTTCCCATCCCCCTGCCATATTAGTTTAACTCTTCCCCAACAGCACTAGCAAACACTCCCCCCAGAACATTGGTTCCGGTCCTGCCCAGGTGCAGACCGTCTGGTTTGTACTGGTCCCACCTCCCCCAGAACCGGTTCCAATGTCCCAGGAATTTGGATCCTTCACTTCTGCACCACTGCTCAAGCCACGTATTCATCTGAGCTATCCTGCGATTCCTACTCTGACTAGCACGTGGCACTGGTAGCAATCCTGAGATTACTACTTTTGAGGTCCGACTTTTTAATTTAGCTCCTAGCTCCCTAAATTCGTCTCGTAGGACCTCATCCCGTTTTTTTTTACCAATATCGTTGGGACCTACATGCACCACGACAACCTTTTCAGAATGTCCTGCACCAGCTCAGAGACATCCTTGACCCTTGCACCAGGGAGGCAACAATACCATCCTGGAGTCTTGGTTGCGGCCGCAGAAACGCCTATCTATTCCCCTTACAATTGAATCCCCTATCGCTATCACTCTCCCACTCTTTTTCCTGCCCTCCTGTGCAGCAGAGCCACCCACGGTGCCATGAACTTGGCTGCTGCTGCCCTCCCCTGATGAGTCATCCCCCTCAACAGTACCCAATGCGGTGCATCAGTTTTGCAGGGGCTGACCGCAGGGGACCCCTGACTGCCTTCCTTGCACTGCTCTTCCTGTTGGTCATCCATTCCCTATCTGGCTGTGTACCCTTTACCTGCGGTAAGACCAACTCACTAAACGTGCTATTCACGTCATTTTCAGCATCGCGGATGCTCCAGAGTTCATCCACCCACAGCTCCAGTGCCGCAATGTGGTCTGTCAGGAGCTGCAGGCGGATGCACTTCCCGCACACATAGTCATCAGGGACACCGGAAGCGTCCCTGACTTCCCACATCGACTCTGGATCAGTTCCTATGGACTGGAGGATTGCTAATGTCACACCACTTTTTAAATAAAAAGGGAGAGAGAAAACGGGTAATTATAGACCAGTTCGCCTGACATCGGTGGTGGGGAAAATGTTGGAATCGATCATTAAGGATGAAATAGCAGCGCATTTGGAGAGCAGTGATAGGATCAGTCCAAGTCAGCATGGATTTATGAAAGGGAAATCATGCTTGACAAATCTTCTGGAATTTTTTGAGGATGTAACTAGTAGGGTGGACAAGGGAGAACCAGTGGATGTGATGTATTTGGATTTTCAAAAGGCTTTTGACAAGGCCCCACACAAGAGATTGGTGTGCAAAATCAAAGCACATGATATTGGGGGTAATGTACTGACGTGGATAGAGAACTGGTTGGCAGACAGGAAGCAGAGAGTCGGGATTAACGGGTCCTTTTCAGAATGGCAGGCAGTGACTAGTGGAGTGCCGCAGGGCTCAGTGCTGGGACCCCAGCTGATTTAGATGTTGGAATTGAGTGTAATATCTCCAAGTTTGCAGATGACACTAAACTTGGTGGCGGTGTGATCTGTGAGGAGGACACTAAGAGGCTGCAGGGTGACTTGGACAGGTTAGGCGAGTGGGCAAATACATGGCAGATGCAGTATAATGTGGATAAATGTGAGGTTATCCACTTTGGGGGCAAAAACACGAAGGCAGAATATTATCTGAATGGCGGAAGATTAGGAAAAGGAGAGGTGCAGCGAGACCTGGGTGTCATGGTTCATCAGTCATTGAAAGTTGGCATGCAGGTACAGCAGGCGGTTAAGAAGGCAAATGGTATGTTGGCCTTCATACAAGGGGATTTGAGTGTAGGAGCAGGGAAGTCTTGCTGCAGTTGTACAGGGCCTTGGTGAGGCCCCACCTGGAATATTGTGTTTTGGTCTCCGAATCTGAGGAAGGATGTTCTGGCTATTGAGGGAGTGCAGCGAAGGTTCATCAGACTGATTCCAGGGATGGCTGGAATGACATATGAGAAGAGACTGGATCAACTGGGCCTTTATACACTGGAGTTTAGAAGGATGAGAGGGGATCTCATCGAAACATGTAAGATTCTGACTGGACTAGACAGGCTAGATGCGGGAAGAATGTTCCCGATATTGGGGAAGTCCAGAACCAGGGGACACAGTCTTAGGATAAGGGGCAGGCCATTTAGGACTGAGATGAGGAGAAACTTCTTCAGTCAGAGAGTTGTTAACCCGTGGAATTCCCTGCCGCAGAGAGTTGTTGATGCCAATTCATTGGATATATTCAAGAGGGAGTTAGATATGGCCCTTACGGTTAAGGGGATCAAGGGGTATGGAGAAAAAGCAGGAAAGGGGTACTGACGGAATGATCAGCCATGATCTTATCGAATGGCAGTGCAGGCGCGAAGGGCCGAATGGCTTACTCCTGCAACTATTTTCTATATTTCTATAGTACAGGAGGAGCATAACACGTGTCCGAGCTGTCCTGCCATGACTTAACCCTTAGATACACTTAAATTGGCAACAACAATGCTAAAGATTACTTACTGATATAGAAAAGAAAAAGAAAAACTACTTACCAATCACCAGCCAATCACTTACCCCCTTGGCTGTGAAGTCACCTTTCGATTTCTTTCTACTTCTTTTTTGCCTTCTCTCCCTGCTGCAGCTGGCCTTTATAGGCCTCTCGACGCTCACCGGACTACCCGAACTCCTCCGACTGCTGCCTCTCCGACGCACTGGGTCTTTATAGGCCTCTCGACGCTCCCCAGACTACCCGAACTCCTCCGACTACCGCCTCTCCGACGCGCTGGGCCTTTATAGGCCTCTCGACGCTCCCCTGACTGCCCGAACTCCTCCGAGTGCCGCCTCTCCGAACTCCTGCTGGACCTTTATAGGCCTCTCGATGCTCCCCGGATTGCCCGAACTCCTCCGAATGCTGCCTTTCCGACGCGCTGGGCCTTTATAGGCCTCTCGACTCTCCCCGAACTGCCCGGAACTATTCCAGTTGTGGCCTCACCAAGGTTCTGTACAACTGCAATAAGACCTCCCTGCTCCTATACTCAAATCCCCTAGCTATGAAGGCCAACATACCATTTGCCTTCTTCACCGTCTGCTGTACCTGCATGCCAACTTTCAATGACTGATGTACCATGACACCCAGGTCTCACTGCACCTCCCCTTTTCTTAATCGGCCGCCATTCAGATAATATTCTGCCTTCGTGTTTTCTCCACCAAATTGGATAACCTCACATTTATCCACATTATACCACATCTGCCATGCATTTGCCCACTCACCTAACCTGTCTAAGTCACCCTGCAGCCTCTTAGCATCCTCCTCACAGCTCACACCGCCACCCAGCTTATTGTTATCTGCAAACTTGGAGATATTACACTCAATTCCTTCATCTAAAGCATTAATGTATATTGTAAATAGCTGGGGTCCCAGTACTGAGCCCTGCGGCACCCCACGAGTCATTTAATCTTTTTCTCTTCACGTATCTATAAAAACGTTTGCAGTCAGTTTTTATGTTCCCAGAAAGCTTCCTCTAATACTCTATTTGCCCCCTCCTAATTAAACCCTTTGTCCTCCTCTGCTGAATTCTAAATTTGCTGCTTTTTCTGGCCAATTTATATGCCTCTTCCTTGGATTTAACACTATTCTTAATTTCCCTTGTTAGCCACGGTTGAACCACCTTCCCGGTTTTATTTTTACTCCAGACAGGGATGTACAATTGTTGAAATTCATCCATGTGATCTTTAAATGTCTGCCATTGCCTATCCACCGTCAATCCTTTAAGTATCATTCGCCATTCTATTCTAGCCAATTCACGTCTCATCCCATCGAAGTTACCTTTCCTTAAGTTCAGGACCCTAGTTTCTGAATTAACTGTGTCATTCTCCATCTTAATAAAGAATTCTACCATATTATGGCCACTCTTCCCCAAGGGGCCTCGCACAACAAGATTGCTAATTAGTCCTTTCTCATTACACATCACCCAGTCTAGGATGGCCAGCCCTCTAGTTGTTTCCTTGACATATTGGTCTGGAAAACCATCCCAAATACACTCCAGGAAATCCTCCTCCACCATATTGCTACCAGTTTGGTTAGTCCAATCTATATGTAGATTAAAGTCGCCCATGATAACTGCTGTACCTTTATTGCACGCGTCCCTAATTTCTTGTTTGATACTATCCCCAACCTCACTACTACTGTTTGGTGGTCTGTACACAACTCCCACTAGCGTTTTCTGCCCTTTGGTATTCCGTAGCTCCACCCATACAGATTCCACATCATCCAAGCTAATGTCCTTCCTTACTATTGCGTTCATTTCCTCTTTAACCAGCGACGCTATCCCACCTCCTTTTCCTTTCTGTCTATCCTTCCTGAATGTTGAATACCCCTGGATGTTGAGTTCCCAGCCTTGGTCACCCTGGAGCCATGTCTCCCTGATGCCAATTATATCATATTCGCAGGAGCAGGCTCGAGGGGCCAATGGCCTACTCCTGCTCCTATTTCTTATGTTCTTATGTTTTTATTCCTTTTAGGTAAAAAAAAATTGAGGAGGTATGAAGTAAAATGAATTCTGACAAAGATTCCATTCAATATAATTTTAAATTAGGAGTGTTCCTCTGATGGCTCGGTAACAAATTCACCACTTGCTGGATACAAACTAGGAAGGACAGTTTTGATCCTGAAAAATTTGTGATCTCAGACCATACTTCTACAATTCACTTTACACTTCTAGGGCCCAAGTTTCCACATGATTTGCGCCTGATTTTTAGGAGCAACTGGTGGAGAACAGACTATCTTAGAAATCGCAATTCTCCACATTTTTTTTTCTGCAGTTCTAGTCAGGTAGAACAGTTCTACTTTGGAACAGAATTTTTTCTTCAAAAGGGGGCATGTCCGGCCACTGACGCCTGATTTCAAAGTTTCCACAGTGAAAACGTACTCCAAACTAAGTTAGAATGGAGTAAGTGAAGATTTTTGTAGAACTGAAAAAACCTGTTCTACACATTAAAAAATCAGGCGCAGGTTACAAATTAGGCGTCCAGAATGAGGTGAGGGGGGAGGGGAGGGTGGGGGGTGGGGTGGGGGGAAGGGAAGTCATTAAATTCTACAATAAATCCTTATTTATACTTATACAAATAAATCCAACCTGAATAAACATTTATAAGCAAAGAAAAGATTAAATAAACCATCTTCCTACCTATGTGAAAGTGCTTCAGGCACGGAGAATGCTGCAGTCAGCCTGAGGCGCCCGTTCTTCCCGCGTTGGGGGGGGGGGGGGGGGGGAAAAGAGACGCCCGTTCTTTCCCGCGGGGGGGGGGGGAAAGGAGGCGCCCGTTCTTTCCCGTGGGGGGGGGGGGGGGGAAGAGGAGGAGGAGGCGCCCGTTCTTCCCGCGGGGGGGGTAGGAGACAGTGAGAAGGCTGCAAGTGCTGATGGCAATGTGCTTTTATTAAAAAAATGTTCAAAAACTAAACAGCTACAAAGAACTACAAAAATGGCCGAGTGCCAATGTTTTTTTCACACTGAGCATGCGCGAACGCTCCAACGCGCACGCGCAGCGGTGCCGGCAGGAAAAAAATTAATTTAAATAGTACCCGCCCCCTTCCACTTACAAAATCGGCGCGAGTGTCGGCTCCGCCCCCCTGGGCGCCGCGCCAGGCAGACAAGGAGCTGCAGGGCGCTCCAGAATCATGTGGTTTTTTTTTTAGGCGCAAAAAACGGGCGCCCAGCTCGGAGGGACGCCCGTTTTTTATCGCGTGGAAACTTGGGCCCCTAGGGTGGAAAATTAAAAAGAAATTAGCTGTAGCTTCTACTCCTAATTGCTAACCAGTGACCTTTGCTGGAGGGATGCATGTCACTTAAGGACTGGATTGGGTTCAACTATGGTGCCTCTACAGTCAAATTACCTGTCCACAACAATTGTTCAAACTCACATGTGAAGAATAGCTACTTTGGTTGGGCTACCATTAACTGTGGAGCTGTGCAGCAACATGAACCAGTGCCTCGGACAGAATTATTTTATAAATGACAGTGGGAGCTCCTGCTCCCATTTTCTACAATATATTTTTCGAAGCAGTAGTTCGGTCGCCAGCTCTCCTCTTTATGTGTGGTTCAGTGGGTAAGTTCATCATGGGTTGCGCAGTCAACCAGAAAACCCAATGTTAAATCTTTGATCTGTGCTGGAATAGCCAAGGGAGTTGGGTGTGAGAACTACAATAAGTGTTCCCGTGCTATGGAGGGAAAAAACCCAGCTATGAAACCTCTCGTAATTATTGTTCAGCCATTTCTGAAACTGCCTGTTGTGATGTACCTTTCACTGTTGTGTGTAATTTTTGCAGTCAATAATTATGGTTAGTGCAGAATGCTGACTGCATGTGAAAAATCTGGAGATGGGGAAAGAGGGAAAAGTGCAAATTCTTACCAGATTGTTGATTGCTGTGGTGTCAGAGACAGCTTTATGTATGAAACTTAAAAGTGGCAAAGCAGAGGTAGCTAAACTGCAGATTGTACACATATTGAGAAGATTGCTGATTAAAAGATGACAAGTCAGAAGGATACAGAAGTGCTTTTTCAGAGAGCTGAATGGACAGTTGGTCTTGTAAAAGGACAAAATATACCAACAAATACTGAAGATGAGTATCCAAAGGTGTGCACACAAATGTTAAGACAAAGCACAACACTGGCCAAAAGACAAACGTACCACCACCACCACTCGCTGTGTCAGTACAATGACAGCAACAATTTCAAAGGTTTCACCTGCTGCAGCGATCTGAAAGGTGACGTGCATTACTGATTTCTTTAGTACTCATGAAAATAGTCTTCAAGCCAGTGCAGGCAAGCGTGAATGTAAGAGACAGTTTGTCATTCACGGTATTAGATTCTCTGACCTTCGAAAGGCATTGCATGCAAAAGGATTCATTTGGGCAAAGTCAGTAAATGGTACAAAAAGTGATAGAGGATGGTCAGACAATAAGATTATTTATAATAAGTGATATGCTGTCTTTCAAGGAGAAAGATGGAAAATTCAGACTTAGATAAATGGACTTCATCATCTGACAACATATGAACATAAATATCCACGGAATGAGAGAAATGTTTTGAGGCCTTGGGTTAATTCAAGTTAACTGTTCTATGCCAGCTGAAAAACGCATTCGGCTACAAGAAGTAAAATCACATGATCGCTCACAGTTGAATGACATTGTGTGCATCACAACTGCCAGCTGCAGTATCCAGAAGTTGTTTTTTCAAACACGATATTACTTTTATAATCATTGCATCTAATGTGAAAAAGTTCTGCATTTTGCGGTCGGAGCATCTGTTAGAAAAAACTTCTCAGCGCAATTCTGAGTCTAACTCTGTGACAACATCAATGGTGAAGTGCCACTACAAATCTTAACTGGGCCAAAGAAGCAGCAGTTGGAACTTGCAACATGGGCATCTGTTTTACATTTATCTATCTCTACTGTGCCTGGCAACAATTTTCAGGCAGCAGCAAGTGTTTTGTTTGATGAAATCCTCTGGGATATTGTTTTCTGAGGAGCTTTTACATTGCTGCAAAATAGGCAACTACAATTGTAAGATGTTTTGATCGTTCTTAGTTCATTCATATGCGGTTAAAGTTAAACTTTGAGAGTGTGGTTTAATGGGTACGTGTTACTGACGAGTAGGTTTGTTTTTGATAAGATTTTTTTTGTTAAAAACACTGGATTTGGTGTTTTATTTACTGAGTGTATGGTTACTGTGTTGTGAAAGTGGAAAGATAGAATAGAATTAGAGCAGTGGAGACAAAAACTGGAATTATTAAAGAAACAGATACTGTGACAATAAGATTGTATGAAAGAAAGAGTCTGATGGACAAATAACTTTCCTCACTTTGTGGTCTTTGTGAATGGAAGGTCGGATAGCTGTGTGAGTGTTCTGATTCAGTTGCTTAGTCTGAGACTAGTTATTTCACAATGTGCTGAATGATGCTTGCTAAAGCTGACTAGAGAGGAATTACTCTAGTTTCATAATTTTAATGAGTATTATTATGAGTAGTAAATAAAAATGTTTTGAATCATCCAAGAGAATATTTGTTGTGTATCTTCTCCCAATTTTCAGTGGGTCCCAAGCACAAATCATTTAATACATGAAGGCAAATAGGGACCCTGATTCCCAACCAACAATATACAAGATTGAATCCCAAAATTCTGGGATCATCCGAATGGAAAAGTAGTCCAGCTTGAGTTACTACCCAGGAAAGAAAGAACAGAAGAAAACAAAGAGAAAATGAACACAAAGTGGCCATGCAACTATAAACAGCTAAAGTGACACGCTTCCAGGATTTAAAATAAATGTGAAATTACTTTTAAAGAAAATAAAAATTTAAGAGATTACCTTTCTTTAATCTAAGCTGAGACATATCGTATCTACCGTAATCCCGAAATAATATCATCCCTCCAGGTTTCAGTAACTTGCTCAGTCTATTTATGACTATCTGCATCCTAGAGTCAAGGAAATAAATCTCAGTTAAACATGCATAAAATAAATGATAATTTAATTGAAATAAAAAGGTATTTGTATTTAAAATATTAGCACCATTTGGTATCCAAAAAGGCCACTTGCGTGATATTTACAGGATGCAATTACCAGAATTATTGCTTTGAAAAAGTTGTAAGAATGTTTTTTTTGTTATAGTGAATTTTGTTCATGCTTGCTTAAATGAAACTGCTAAAATCAGCATTTTCAGTTAGCTTCCATGTTTTTTGGAGGGGAGTAAGCAAGACAGACTACTTTGTTAGTTTTCAAGATGTATGCTGGAGTTAAGAACATAAGAATGTCCTGCTACTGCTTCTTTAATAATGGACTCCAACATTTTCCCAACCACAACTTCCTCTTTTTGGACCAAACAACTACAACAGTCCACTCTTTAAATATAATTAATCCTGCATTCATATATAACATAAGTTTATTACCAAGGCAGAAAAAAATCTCATGAAAACAGTACAACACAGGAAGTCGGCCCTTGAACCATATGAAGATGTAAATTTTCTTCTCGAGTAGAACTTCAAATACAACACTCGGAAGATCAAACATAGCACAAACTACACTATAGTTACTCATATGTAAAAAAAAGACTTTTGAAAGTAATTATCGTTCACTTCCTTATTACTCACAATTAAATTACGTTACACTGGTCGTTATCAATTATAAATTTGTCCGCGCACCATTTTTAATTTCAAATAACTGCTTGAGTCGCTATCCAGGAAACGAAGAGGAAAAAACAGAAGGAGAAAATGAATGCAAAGTTTATCAATGGGTAAAGAGGCCGTGTCTAAATGGATCAAGATCAATTTCAAACTCTCACTCTATATCTAGATCAATATCTACATCAATCTATATTTATGCAGATCTACCATGGTATTGTCAGTGATTTGCAGAATACAGTGTTTTATGGTTTTAATGTATATTATCAGTGCTATTGAAGTAAAAGGGTTTTTTATTACAAGGTATTGAGAGGGCTAAGAACACAGAGTGGTATGTTAGGGATTTAGAAGCAATGGAAGGTAGATATTGGAAGGAGGGAAGCATTGGAGAAGGGTGCTTGGATTACTAGGAGGTGGTTTGCAGTCTTGAACTATAAGGGAAGTGGTGCGAAAGTCTGGGGATAGGGGTCTTCGGATCCAGTGGAATGGAGAGAGGGGCCGGGATGAGTGTGGCGCTGATAAGTGGGGTCTGGTATTTTTGAGGGTAAGGTTAAAGGAGAACTAAGGATGTAAGCCTTCATGAATTCCATTAAGCCCCACAAGTTTAACAATAGTCTTTTCCCAGCACTGAGCTGGGAAGCCTGTTTTAGTTCTGTAAAATCCTGTGTGCTTATACTGTAATTACCAATCTTACATCAGCATTACTGTAAATGCACTACGAATTTTAAATAATTAAAACACAGCTCCACATATATTCTATATGTATAAATGTAACTATGCATCTGTAAAAGTGTTAATATTTTGGCTCGGATTTCTTATATTAGGAATCATATTGGATGTTAATTTTCACCACAGACACAAGACGGAATAAGACACCCAAACAAATGTTGCAAAAAGTTAATAGAAGCAGTGGAATGATTCTGAGGTTCAGAGGACAGTGATAAATTTCTCAAGGTTCTCTCACAATTTATAACATCACTTGAACCCTCAATAAGATTTACAATCTTGTGGTTATTTCCAGGAATCCATATTATCTACAGCATATTATTCCTTGGTATAAGTCTATCCATATAATTCTGTTGTTGTTCTTTAGGACTACAAAATAATTGTTCACATTATAATATCTTTTGAATCATATTCTTCTGTAGTGACGACAAGATTCACACTACCCCCCCCGTCAACTGGGTTGAAATTGTGCGTTGAGAGAAACAAATGATGATTTTTGTTCTGATGACGACTGTACTTGTACCTGCACAGAATCTTCAGTAATAGGCCAAATTGATAACATTCTCAGTTGTGTATTGTTTCCTTGAATTTTACAAAGTTCCATGCAGAAAATGCATCTTAAGTTCTTTCCAGCTGTTAAGATTCTTTAGAGGTTAAAATGTACAAATTTTGACCCTGCTGCAGTGCAGTGGGTATTTTGCATGGAATGACATGCAAGGTTCCCCGAAGTCGCCGTCTACATTTTCCATATAGAGACAAATTGACATATTTGAGGAGCTATGGCAACCCACAACTCTCCAGTGGAAGACAACCATGGAAATACATAACTGTCATAGTGAATGCAGTGTCTGCCACTCAACACACTTGGTGAGAAACGCAAAAGAAAATGCATCATCTAAAGCACAAATGTAGGTGGTCTTCGCCATGGATAATTGCCCTACAATGGTCTTGTAGTAAAATGAATTTTGCCTAGGTTGCCTCAACTAGATTTTTGTTAACTTAGAATATTGCTATAATTCTAGATTCAACATTTTTTTAACAATAAGCCAACCGCCTGGAATTATTTTCAACAACAGTGCTTTGATGGTGGTAACTAGCTACTCTGTAGGAGGATTGTTATATACAATTTCAAACACTGTTTACCATTGAGAGGTGACTCTTTGTGACACCTGAAGCTCCCGGTGTCATTCCATTCCCTTCGCACATCAGGGGACATAGCTAAGGTAGACAGTACTTACTCACACATGAAAAAAGACAGCCATTCATCTCAGGGCAGTAATTGTGATTGACAGCTGGTGGACCAAGCTCCCATCTCAGCAACTTAAAAAGGGTTGGGGGCAGGGACAGTCGACAAAGGAACACTCTCTCAGACACAGAGGATGATCTGTGTTCTTGCAACAGCAGCATGAAGTGGTGTATGTTTTAAAAGTCTGCTCCAGCTTTTCTTCAAAAGCTTAGCTGCAGGTGGTGAACCAATTTTCAAAGAATTAATAAATTGCATCTTTATTTGTTTCCTGAACTGAGGAGGAAAATTAATTGTTCTTCCTGTGAAAACTGCATACTGTTCATTCCTGTATTTTATGTAAATAAACTAGTTGATGGTTCAAAGCTGTTTCATCTTTGTAAAGTGCTTTCCAGCTTGCCTTCCATAAAGAGAGGAGATGCACGTGCAATATTTCAGTAGCTGGTATATGGAATAGAGGTTCTCTTTTTATAATCTCTGGGTTATGCTAACGGTTATCATTGGGCGGAAAAGGATGCATTTCATAAAAGGACGGCGAAGTCCGATTGCAGAAGTAACAAGCAGTACTGAATATGAGAGAATATCTAGCACAAAAACTTAATGCTGATCGATTCTCTGTGGGGTTGTAAATTAAATAAGAACATAAGAAATAGGAACAGGAGTAGGCTATACGGCCCCTCGAGCCTGCTCTGACATTCAATAAGATCATGGCTGAGCTGATCATGGACTCAGCTCCACTTCCCCGCCCGCTCCCCATAGAAACATAGAAAATAGGTGCAGGAGTAGGCCATTCGGCCCTTCAAGCCTGCACCGCCATTCAATAAGATCATGGCTGATCATTCACCTCAGTATTTCTTTCCTGCTTTCTTTCCATACCCCTTGATCCCCTTAGCCGTAAGGGCCGTATCTAACTCCCTCTTGAATACATCCAATGAACTGGCATCAACAACTCTCTGCGGCAGGGAATTAACAACTCTCTAAGTGAAGAAGTTTCTCCTCATCTCAGTCCTAAATGGTCTACCCATTATCCTAAGACTATGTTCCCCTGGTTCTGGACTTCCCCAACATCGGGAACATTCTTTCCGCATCTAACCTGTCCCGTACCGTCAGAATCTTATACGTTTCTATGAGATCCCCTCTCATCCTTCTAAACTCCAGTGTATAAAGGCCCAGTTGATCCAGTCTCTTCCTCATATGTCAGTCCAGCCATCCCTGGAATCAGTCTGGTGAACCTTCGCGGCACTCCCTCAATAGCAAGAACGTCCTTCCTCAGATTAGGAGACCAAACTGGACATAATATTCCAGGTGAGGCCTCACCAAGGCCCTGTACAATTGCAGTAAGACCTCCCAGCTCCTATACTCAAATCCCCCAGCTATGAAGGCCAACATGCCATTTGCCTTCTTCACCGCCTGCTGTACCTGCATGCCAACTTTCAATGACTGATGAACCATGACACCCAGGTCTCGTTGCACCTCCCCTTTTCCTAATCTGCCGCCATTCAGATAATATTCTGCCTTTGTGTTTTTGCCACCAAACTGGATAACCTCACATTTATCCACATTATACTGCATCTGCCATGCATTTGCCCACTCTCCCAACCTGTCCAAATCACCCTGCAGCCTCTCAGCATCCTCCTCACAGCTCACACTGCCACCCAGTTTAGTGTCATCTGCAAACTTGGAGATATTACCCTCAATTCATCCAAATCATTAATGTATATTGTGAAGAGCTGGGGTCCCAGCACTGAGCCCTGCGGTACTCCACTAGTTACTGCCTCCCATTCCGAAAAGGACCCGTTTATCACAACTCTCTGCTTCCTGCCTGCCAACCAATTCTCTATCCATGTCAGTGCATTACCCCCAATACCATGTGCCTTGATCTTGTACATCAATCTCTTATGTGGTACATTGTCAAAGACCTTTTGAAAGTCTAAATACACCACATCCACTGGTTCTCCCTTGTCCACTCTACTAGTTACATCCTCAAAAAATTCCACAAGATTGGTCAAGCATGATTTCCCTTTCATAAATCCATGCTGACTTGGACCGATCCTGTCACCGCTTTCCAAATGCGCTGCTATTTTATCCTTAATAATAGATTCCAACATTTTCCCCACTACTGATGTCAGGCTAACCGGTCTATAATTACCCGTTTTCTCTCTCCCTCCTTTTTTAAAAAGTGGTGTTACATTAGCTACCCTCCTGATAGGTTAAGCAAATGGGCTAAGGTTTGGCAGATGGAATACAATGTCGGAAAGTGTGAGGTCATCCACCTTGGGAAAAAAAACAGTAAATTATTTGAATGGGGAGAAATTACAACATGCTGAGGTGCAGAGGGACCTGGGGTCCTTGTGCATGAATCTCAAAAAGTTAGTTTGCAGGTGCAGCAGGTAATCAGGAAGGCGAATGGAATGTTGGCCTTCATTGCGAGAGGGATGGAGTACAAAAGCAGGGAGGTCCTGCTGCAACTGTATAAGGTATTGGTGAGGCCGCACCTGGAGTACTGCGTGCAGTTTTGGTCACCTTACTTAAGGAAGGATATACTGGCTTTGGAGGGGGTACAGAGACGATTCACTAGGCTGATTCCGGAGATGAGGTGGTTACCTTATGATGATAGATTGAGTAGACTGGGTCTTTACTCGTTGGAGTTCAGAAGGATGAGGGGTGATCTTATAGAAACATTTAAAATAATGAAAGGGATAGACAAGATAGAGGCAGAGAGGTTGTTTCCACTGGTCGGGGAGACTAGAACTAGGGGGCACAGCCTCAAAATACGGGGGAGCCAATTTAAAACCGAGTTGAGAAGGAATTTCTTCTCCCAGAGGGTTGTGAATCTGTGGAATTCTCTGGCCAAGGAAGCAGTTGAGGCTAGCTCATTGAATGTATTCAAGTCACAGATAGATAGATTTTTAACCAATAAGGGAATTAAGGGTTATGGGGAGCGGGCGGGTAAGTGGAGCTGAGTCCACGGCCAGATCAGCCATGATCTTATTGAATGGTGGAGCAGGCTCGAGGGGCTAGATGGCCTACTCCTGTTCCTAATTCTTATGTTCTTATGTTTATGTTCTCCAGTCCATAGGAACTGATCCAGAGTCGATAGACTGTTGGAAAATGATTACCAATGCATCCACTATTTCTAGGGCCACTTCCTTAAGTACTCTGGGATGCAGATAATCAGGCCCTGGGGATTTATCGGTCTTCAATCCCATCGATTTCCCCAACACAATTTCCCGCCTAATAAGGATATCCTTCAGTTCCCCCTTCTCACTAGGCCCTCGGTCCCCTAGTACATCTGGAAGGTCATTTGTGTCTCCAAAGTATTTGTTCAATTGGTCTGCCATTTCTTCGTTCCCCATTATTAATTCACCTGAGTCCGACTGCAAGGGACCTACATTTGTTTTCACATATCTAAAGAAGCTTTTGCAGTCAGTTTTTATGTTCCTGGCAAGCTTCCTCTCATACTCTATTTTCCTCCTCCTAATTAAACCCTTTGTCCTCCTCTGCTGAATTCTAAATTTCTCCCAGTCCTCAGGTTTGCTACTTTTTCTGGCCAATTTATATGCCTCTTCCTTGGATCCAACACTATTCTTAATTTCCCTTGTTAGATATGGTTAAGCCACCTTCCCTGTTTTACTTTTACTCCAGACAGGAATGTACAACTGTAGTTCATCCATGTGATCTTTAAATGTTTGCCATTGCCTATCCACAGGCAACCCTTTAAGTATCATTTGCCAGTCTATTCTAGCCAATTCACACCTCATGCCATCAATGTTAGCTTTCCTTAAGTTTAGGACCCTAGTTTCTGAATTAACTGTGTCACTCTCAATCTTAATAAAGAATTCTACCATATAATGGTCACTCTTCTCCTAGGGGCCTCGCACTACAAGATTGCTAACCCTGTATCGCTCAAGAAACTGTCTATTTCTGTCTTACAACCCTCTGAGAGAAGAAATTCCTCCTCATCTCTGTCTTAAATGGGCGGCCCCTTATTCAAACATGATGCCCTCTAGTTCTAGTCTCCTCCATCAGTGGAAACATCCTCTCTGCATCCACCTTGTCAAGCCCCCTCATAAACTTATATGTTTCGATAAGATCACCTCTCATTCTTCTGAACTCCAATGAGTAGGGGCCCAACTTACTCAACTTTTCCTCATAAGTCAACCCCCTCATCCCCAGAATCAACCTAGTGAACCTTCTCTGAACTGCCTCCAAAGCAAGTATATCCTTTCGGAAATATGGAAACCAAAACTGCATGCCGTATTCCAGGTGTGGCCTCACCAATACCTTGTATAGCTGTAGCTAGACTTCCCTGCTTTTATACTCCATCCCCTTTGCAATAAAGGTCAAGATACCACTGCCCTTCCTGATCACTTGCTGTACCTGTATACTATCATTTTGTGTTTCATGCACAAGTATCCCCAGGTCCCGCTGTACTGCGGGACTTTGCAATCTTTCTCCACTTAAATAATAACTTGCACTTTGATTTTTTTCCTGCCAAAGTGCATGACCTCACACTTTCCAATATTATACTCCATCTGCCAAATTTTTGCCCACTCATTTAGCCTGTCTATATCCTTTTGCAGATTTTTTGTGTCCTCCTCACACATTGCTTTTCCTCCCATCTTTGTATCATCAACAAACTTGGCTACGTTACACTCAGTCCCTTCATCCAAGTTGTTAATATAGATTGTAAATAGTTGGGGTCCCAGCACTGATCCCTGCGGCACCCCACTAGTTACTGGTTGCCAACCAGAGAATGAACCATTTATCCCGACTCTCTGTTTTCTGTTAGTTAGCCAATCCTCTATCCATGCTAATATATTACTCCCAACCCCGTGAAATTTTATCTTGTGCAGTAACCTTTTATGTGGCACCTTGTCAAATGCCTTCTGGAAGTCCAAATACACATCCACTGGTTCCTCTTTATCCACCCTGTTCGTTACATCCTCAAAGAACTCCAGAAAATTTGTCAAACATGACTTCCCCTTCATAAATCCATGCTCACTCTGCCTGACCGAATTTTGCTTTTCCAAATGTCCTGCTACCGCGTCTTTAATAATGGACTGTAACATTTTCCCAACCACAGATGTTAGGCTAACTGGTCTATAGTTTCCTGCTTTTTGTCTGCCTCCTTTTTTAAATAGGGGCATTATATTTGCAGTTTTTCAATCTGCTGGGACCTCCCCAGAATCCAGGGAATTTTGGTAAATTACAACAATGCATCCACTATCCCTGTCGCTACTTCTCTTAAAACTCGAGGATGCAAGCCATCAGCTCCAGGGGATTTATCTGCCTTTAGTCCCATTATCTTACTGAGTACCACCTCCTTAGTGATTGTGATTGTGTTAAGTTCCTCCCCCCACCCCGCCATCCACTGTTGGAATATTGTTAGTGTTCTCTACCGTAAAGACTGATACAAAATATTTGTTCAGAGTTTCTGCCATCTCCATGTTCCCCATTACTAGTTCCCCGGTCTCGTCCTCTAAGGGACCAACATTTACTTTAGCCACTCTTTTCCTTTTTATATACCTATAGAAACTCTTGCTATCTGTTTTTATATTTTGTGCTAGTTTACTTTCATAGTCTATCTTCCCTTTCATAATCATTTTTTTTTAGTCGTTCTTCGTTGGCTTTTAAAAGCTTCCCAGTTTTCTGTCCTCCCAGTAGTTTTGGCCACTTTGTATGCCTTTGATTTTAATTGGATGCCGTCCTTTATTTCTTTAGTTAGCCACGGATGGCTATCTTTTCTCTAACACCCTTTCCTCCTCTTGAGAGTTGTGAAATATCTCCTTTAAATGTACACCACTGTTCATCAACCCTCTTACACTTTAATCTATTTTCCCAGTCCACTTTACCCAACTGTGCCCTCATACCTTCGTAGTCTCCTTTATTTAAGCTTAGTATGCTGGTTAGAGATCCAACTTTCTCACCCTCCATCTGAATTTGAAATTCAATCATGCTATGATCACTCATTCCGAGTACCCTGTCTATGAAATTATATCATAAATTATGAACAAAAAATTATGGGCAAGAAAAGACCATCGGGTTCATCAAGCCTGTCCCACAGACGCATCAGAATTAAACACCGCCTCCCCAACAGCAGCAATCTATTCTCCTGGGAGAAAAAAAAACGCATGGCCAATTAGGGAAACAAATCTGGAAAATTCCTCTTCGACCCCCTTAGGTGATTAAAAATAGTTCAGGAGGTCATATTGACCATAGTTATATTACCTGGCATTTCACTAACCTTTTATAAGCGGAGATCTTCACCCAAACTAGGCATAGGGTGAGCTCCCTTTTTAAGATATGCAGAGGGTCAGCACTCACTGCACAAGCCAGAAACTTGTTCCATCGGTGTATTACTTAAGAAGGACTGCCTATCATCCAACCTAGCCCTGCCCTTGTGTAACATATGTATGACCCCTGGTCTTCCCCAATCTATCAAATTGAAATAATCTCTCAGTCGGAACACAATCTCGCTCTTTAACTATTTTATAGACCTCTATCAAATCACCCCGTAGTCTATGCATCTTTTAAGTGAATAGATCCATCTTTCTAAGCCAATCTGAGTAATTATGGTTGTTTAAGCTGGGAATCATTCTTGTCGCCCACCTCTGAACCTCTCCAAAGTCTTTATATCATCCACCATATGAAGGGTCCAGAACTGGATGCCGTATTCTAAAAATGGTCTAACCAAGGCCTTGTACAAGGACAAAAGGGGCATTGCTTTATATTGAACAGTCCTGTTAATAAAACCTAATACCCTATTTGAACAAAAGCAAAATACTGCAGATGCTGGAATCTGAAATCAAAACAGAGAATGGTGGAAATCCCAGCAGATCAGGCAGCACCTGTGGAGAGAACGATTGAGTTATCATTCCGAGTCGATGACCCTTCGTCAGAACTGCCGAATGTACAAAAAGAGCACATTCTTAAGCACTGAAAGGGGAGGGGAAGAAAGAACAAAAGGGAAGGTCCGTGACAGGATGGAAAACAGGAGAGATTAGGGAGACAAAAGGGATGATGGGCCGAATTGAAAGACCCGATTTGTTTTGGCTGTGGCTTCCTCTAATGCAAGAGTAATAGCTCATTCAAATAGCACTGCAGCAGCAACGATGATACTAATCACACTTTATTGGTATACCATGTTTACCGTATAGTGAACCCCTTGCACTATTTGTTTTAACCTCAAGGGGTAAGTAACCTGGCTTTAATAAAAATGGTGCAACCGGCAGTTGAAAGCAGAGCACCCCAGATGTGCATGGTTGCGGTGTTGAGGAGGGAATGATCTATGAAATAGAACCCCCAAAGGTTGCAAGTAACCAAGTAAAGAAGAAATGCAATCAGAACTTCCTCTCCAGTGCTCCAGATAGCACCATATTCTAAATTTTACAATAGTGATACCTTTAGCATGGCTAGCAATGGCAGAACAGCAATGCAGGCAGTAAGTGCTGTTAATCGTCTAGCCTAATTGGTAACAAAACATGGGCACTCCCAACATCAACTTCTTTTTGTAGATATGCTCGAAGAAGGGGATGGAGGCAGGGCTATCCTGCAAGC
Organism: Pristiophorus japonicus; assembly: GCF_044704955.1. Taxonomy (NCBI): domain Eukaryota; kingdom Metazoa; phylum Chordata; class Chondrichthyes; family Pristiophoridae; genus Pristiophorus; species Pristiophorus japonicus. Next base: position 107,869,191 of record NC_091979.1, on the reverse strand, counting down.
AAGAGTTCACAACGCATCCAATTTCACTAACAACTCAAGAAAGCATCATCCAGAGACACTCACCAAGGATGACTTAGACAGTGATTAACAAGAGAGAGGAACTGAAAAAAGCAACTACTCTGCAGGAGCGCATTTCCTGCTCTATTCACAGTCCAGACTGCAAAGACCATAGCACAGAGGTTGGCAATTATTTGGACTGGAGGGCCACTTAACAAGTTTTGGTGAGCTGTTGAGAGCCGCACACCAATATTCCCCCTAAGGTGCGTAGTCGCGCACCAATCACGACCAAGCACAGGCTGCTCATCAGCAGCTGCCGCTGGAAGAGATCGCAGTACTGTTCAGTGGCTCTCCAGCCCAAAGATTTGGCCATCCCTGATTAAGAGCTTTTGAAACCAACCAGCTACATTTGCACCGTCTTTGAAAACATACAATGTTTGATTGTGCAGTTGGCCGTTTGCCATGGTATTTCCAGTATCCCATGCAGGTATCCATTGTTCCTTATTTTGCTATCTGATTTCAAGGCTACCTTTGTACGAGGCTATTCTTGAAATGATAGTGTGCAAAACCCTTTATCAGTTCCAGCACGGTCCAGACTCAACAGAAGTTCCAATAGCATGAACACTGACCCAACGAGCAGAAATAAATCCATATATCAGTTCCACAGCTACAGCAAGATTGAAATGAAGAGCCCCCCCATTATGCCAGAAACAATATTGACCACAAAAATGATGGCAGACTAAACACATTGCAGTTTAAGGGTATCGATATGAGCAGTATCGATAATCGTGTGGCATTACCTGGAGACCTTGTGCTCCGGGATGCATTCCCGTGTCTAAGAAGGCGATAAGAACCCACGCCCCTGACGTCATACTCTGCTCGGTACCCAGGGAGATGAAAGATGCAGTCGTGATTTCTATGGTAAAAGAGTCAAGGAGATGAGCAGCCATGACTCGACTCTAAAATGATAGGTCATAGTCCAGTATGCAGTGCATTCTGGGTACAGACATCCACCATTGGGGCTCAGAATCGCAGAACGGATCCTTTTAAGATTGGGCCGGGGAGAAATTATGTTGGGGAAATTGATAGGATTGAAGGCCGATAAATCCCCAGGGCCTGATGGACTGCATCCCAGAGTACTTAAGGAGGTGGCCTTGGAAATAGCGGATGCACTGACAGTCATTTTCCAACATTCCATTGACTCTGGATCAGTTCCTATCGAGTGGAGGGTAGCCATTGTAACCCCACTTTTTAAAAAAGGAGGGAGAGAGAAAACAGGGAATTATAGACCGGTCAGCCTGACCTCAGTAGTGGGTAAAATGATGGAATCAATTATTAAGGATGTCATAGCAGCGCATTTGTAAAATGGTGACATGATAGGTCCAAGTCAGCATGGATTTGTGAAAGGGAAATCATGCTTGACAAATCTTCTGGAATTTTTTGAGGATGTTTCCAGTAGAGTGGACAAAGGAGAACCAGTTGATGTGGTATATTTGGACTTTCAGAAGGCTTTTGACAAGGTCCCACACAAGAGATTAATGTGCAAAGTTAAAGCACATGGGATTGGGGGTAGTGTGCTGACGTGGATTGAGAACTGGTTGTCAGACAGGAAGCAAAGAGTAGGAGTAAATGGGTACTTTTCAGAATGGCAGGCAGTGACTAGTGGGGTACCGCAAGGTTCTGTGCTGGGGCCCCAGCTGTTTACATTGTACATTAATGATTTAGACGTGGGGATTAAATGTAGTATCTCCAAATTTGCGGATGACACTAAGTTGGGTGGCAGTGTGAGCTGCGAGGAGGATGCTATGAGGCTGCAGAGTGACTTGGATAGGTTAGGTGAGTGGGCAAATGCATGGCAGATGAAGTATAATGTGGATAAATGTGAGGTTATCCACTTTGGTGGTAAAAACAGAGAGACAGACTATTATCTGAATGGTGACAGATTAGGAAAAGGGGAGGTGCAACGAGACCTGGGTGTCATGGTGCATCAGTCATTGAAGGTTGGCATGCAGGTACAGCAGGCGGTTAAGAAAGCAAATGGCATGTTGGCCTTCATAGCGAGGGGATTTGAGTACAGGGGCAGGGAGGTGTTGCTACAGTTGTACAGGGCCTTGGAGTATTGTGTACAGTTTTGGTCTCCTAACTTGAGGAAGGACATTCTTGCTATTGAGGGAGTGCAGCGAAGGTTCACCAGACTGATTCCCAGGATGGTGGGACTGACATATCAAGAAAGACTGGATCAACTGGGCTTGTATTCACTGGAGTTCAGAAGAATGAGAGGGGACCTCATAGAAACGTTTAAAATTCTGACGGGTTTAGACAGGTTAGATGCAGGAAGAATGTTCCCAATGTTGGGGAAGTCCAGAACCAGGGGTCACAGTCTAAGGATAAGGGGTAAGCCATTTAGGACTGAGATGAGGAGAAACTTCTTCACCCAGAGAGTGGTGAACCTGTGGAATTCTCTGCCACAGAAAGTAGTTGAGGCCAATTCACGAAATATATTCAAAAGGGAGTTAGATGAAGTCCTTACTACTCGGGGGATCAAGGGGTATGGCGAGAAAGCAGGAAGGGGGTACTGAAGTTGCATGTTCAGCCATGAACTCATTGAATGGCGGTGCAGGCTAGAAGGGCTGAATGGCCTACTCCTGCACCTATTTTCTATGTTTCTATGTTTTTCCGAATTGATGAATTGAATTAAGTATTTTAGCGTGCTTTTCCCTGGCTGCAGTCCGGGTCAGTCTCTGACCCACGAGAAGTGAATGTGTAGCTCGAGCTCCGGCTCATGTTCTATTTCTGTCCGATCCAGCAGACCGGACAGAATGACTTGGCGGGTCGGATGTGGCCCGTGGGGTGTATTTTGCCGAGCCCTCCTCTTATGCCATCTTGCGTGAAGCAGGAAAAAACTGACAAAGCAAAAAACTTACAAAATATGGAGAGAACCTTAATAGGCTTTTCACAGCCATTTAATATCATCAAATCTTTCATCATTTACTAATTCAAACATAGAATATCTGGAGAGGCAGCAAGAACTCCAGAAAGGAAGGTTAAACATCACTCCCTAAAAAGCAATTGATCAGTACCACCACCAAGCATAATTCAAATGCCAAAGTCTTTAATCAATGCAATTTCAGTGCTATTTTTAACTATCATTAGTGCACTTAATTTTTTTGAGAACATGGTACACATTACAAAATACTTATATGGTAGCATAAAGCTTTACTTAATCAGAAGTTTCAGATAATACAAGAGCTTTGCTCCTATGACTTCTGACAACATGTGAACTCCTCAATTATTAGTATTACATTCCCAATCACCCATAATTTGATCTATTGCACCTGGGTTTGATATTTGCTATTTTATCTGCTTAAGAGTCAAGTTAAAGGCATTGTTCTTTTCAGATAAGTTTAGGCTGAGTAAAAATACAATGCAATTTATTCCATTTATTGATATTATTCTTCCCCCCCCCCCCCCAAATCAGTATTATTTTAATAGACTTCCATTCATTTATAAAAATCTTACATAGCGACATCCTGCATATGATCTTTTTTAAAATCACGATCAATATACTCATTACCATGTGTTGAGTTTGCAAATCCTTGTAAATGAGCATCATCAAAATCTCAGTATCATTGTAAAAAGGGAGACTTAAGTTTTACAACAATATAACTGCCGAATAGTTCATCTTGAGAACTGCTTCACAATTGAAATATGATTAATGAAAGATCACACTTATTGTCGCTTTCTGCTGTTCAAATAAATATGACAATAAAAAGAAACTAGTAACTATGGCTGCATTAACTGCAGAAGCTGAACATAAATAGTGAGACTGTTATTTTGTTGTTGACGTACATTTATAAACCAGAAGGAGCCTATGGCAGACAAAGGCTTTGTAACTATGGCAGGAGATTTTGTGGGCGTGCTAGCTGCCTTCTTAAATTTTTCTTTTGCCTGGCCATTGCTACCAGTACGAGCAATAGCTCTACAATGACCAGATAAAAGCAATCTTTTAAATGAAAGAGGCATGTCTGCTACTCGGATCCAACCATGTGGTATGGAAAAATCACTGATTAATTTGAAATCCAATAGCACCTTTAGATAGATACCGTTCTCAAAGCACAGAAGTGAATGCCATGTAAATTTGATGTCAGGAATGACATTTACATTAGATTGATTACTAAGGTTTTCAATTTTAAAAGCCATTTCTTTGCACCTTTAATTGACCTTTGTGATCTCATTGGTTTTATTATATTGATAAAGTATTATTTATTATACTTCTGTATTTGATTTCTGGTTAGGGAAAAAGATAAATACTACAATTTTACTATGGATGGCCACGTAATATGAGCTGCAGGTTTCCTCAAGAATCGACAGAAAGTGGTGCATAAAAATAGCACTCAGATTTATTATGCTAAAAATGATTTTGGTAATTTATAGTTTCATTTTAAATCTACTAAAATACTCTCCAATGCCCAGGCTTTGTTCTCATTCTGGCTTTTGTCCAAGTCACATATTTCAACTGCTGTCACACATCATCCTATATAACACACACCAAAATCATTACCTTTTCATGCTTTGTTGGAAAAATATTTAAAGATATTTTTATAGATTCTGTACCAGGTTGCAAACAAATGTGCAAATGTATGATAGAATAAATAGCTTTAAAAAAAAATTCTAATCTAAGGCATTTTTCCTAAGTATTCTCTTTTTGAAACAAATGTTTGTTGCAAAATGAAATTGACTTCTAAAGTGTGATGTAGCATTCAGATTCCGACCTAGTTTTGAATAGAAATAAACTCAAATGATAAGTGAACTGAAAATATTGGTTATGGCCCTTCACCTTTACCTACCTCTCTGGGTGAATAGAAGAAAGCACAAACACAAGAAGAATGACATCAATGCTTTCATCTGGAAACGGGTATGTGGTGCCTGCTTCATCACACAGATCATGAACAAAGGCATAACATTGGGATGCATTGTACGAAGGGTGAGACTACAAAGTAATGAAGAATAAGATGGATAAAGAGTATGGCTATAACAGTTAATTAGTCATATTTCATTGCTTGTTATTTATCAAGTCTATATTTAGTTACCAAAATGTAGATACTACAATTAGAATCCATATAATGCAAACAAATTGTACCTTTTGTATGGCTCCAAACATACAAATTAATTAAACTGTTTTTCACTTGATTTAGACTTTCCCATCCATTTCCCTTTTTAAAATCAACACAAATCATAGTGATTTACTTAATTTTAAAAATTAATCAATATAATTCATCTCTAGCCATGACCCAAATAATGTTGGTCTAAAATTCCAGTATATTTGATTAGCTATAATTATTGTTTACAAGTAAAAGCAAATGAGTACATTTAAGCAGTTTATATAAAAGGAAATGAAGTAAAACATAATCAGATGTATACCTTCACCAGCTTTACTGCACGTGCTGAGAAGTCACAACAATAAAGGAATGTACTGGGATCTCTGCAGTAAATAGAGAGAACAGTATCAAATCTTTTCATTTCCTTGAATTTTCAGCTAAATGCTGAACAATCTAATAATCCTTTTTTAAATTTAAGGTATACTCATTAAGCCAATGAACAGAGAAAAAAAATGCAATGTATAGTTTTAAAAGGCATAAAATTCCAGGTCACCATGATGTTCGATTGCATCCACACTTCCCCACATGGCCAGTTACTGATTGCAGCTATGTCAGCGTGGGAGATACCAAGTGGCCATGGAAGAAGAGTCGCCCTGCATAGCTCATAGAGGCTGGCCATACAGCAACTTGGTAAAGACCTGGGAAACAAGTTATCCACCTGTTCTCTTAGAAGAGGATGATAGTTACCCCAAAAGAGATCAGTGAGAAGGGAAGGAAGGAGCAAAAATAATTTACAGATTGTTTGGTCAGGTACAAGAACAAGGAGATGACGGAGAAGTACCATTTCTGCTGGAGAAGGAGTACTAACTCATTTACGCAGTCTGCCCTATTAATCCTTTAACTAAATTCCCTGATGCAATGTTCAGATCTCTTTCAATATATCTGTCCTGATTTACTGCATTAACTCCTGTATATGCAGCATTAAAATCTGTTCAGCGACAAGTATGCACAAACCAGGAAGCTTGGTTTATTCTTTTAAATTTGAAGGTTTGATCTCACTGCATAACAATCCAGTGCTCAAGAAACAAACCACATAACATTATATTTTGTTAAAGTGAGGTATCCCCAGTTATTCTTCTTGCTGAACAAGGAGCAGACTTCATAATAAATTAAATTTAATATACTGTAAAGCCACTCTTGTTTTTGTGCTACTTATTTTTTTAATAAAATGTATCTTATGATTGATTAAAGGTTATAATCCTCCTGTGATTTAGGCTAAAACCGTTTCTCCTTAGCTAGTAAATGTCAACCATGAAAAAGTGCTTATAATGTGAACATATTAAACACAAAATAATCTTACTGCCTTTTCAGAAATTCAGTGCTGTAAACAAACAAAAACATCAGAAGCTTTATGTTGAAGCCATACATCATTCAGCAAAGGAAACTAAATAAGTACCATCCAATTGTAGATGTTAAAATGACCCAGGATTATTTTTAAGACAGGTACATAGATTGGAAACAGGTACATGGATTGCAATTGTACAATTAAACGAATAAAGTGGTACACCCTGAACGGGGCCAATGCACTACACCATGGATTGAAGAATGCAGGTTCAGGCCTGTGTTTCCACACATGCGGATCTCCTATACTGCAAGGCACTTTCCCAAAGGGAGATTGTAAAAATTCAGAAAGCAAAATCTTTTACTGCCTTCAAACACAGCAATTGACAGAAGTCTATTAGTAAGGCACTGTCTGCTAGGATATAGTGCTTAATATGTGGAAGGAAAATACAAAATAAATATTTATACATTCAACAACCAGAATACACGAATATTCAAATATTTTATCCCTGGAAATCCATCTTGTAAAATTTAATCTCTTGTTTAAATTCAACACATCTTCTCCTGTGAAAGCATCAGAGTTTACTGTACATCTAAAGATAATGGGGATAAGCAAATACCAAAATGCACGTTGATGAAAACTTGTTTTCTTATCACCCCCATTAGGTTTACTTTATGCATGCAACACCAAATGATACGGGCCTGTTATCAGTGCATAGAAATTCGTCGTATAGGACAATTGACACTTGTATTGGTCTTTTATATATACATGTATATAGGTGTGATTTATTTTTGGCATCAGAAGTATGACAGCTGGAATTTGTATATCATGGGTACAATGATATTACACCAACCTTGTATTACTTTGAGAAATGTAATAAAATTAGAGACTCGTCGGTAACATTTTGATGATATTCAATTATTTGGTGATGAGATTTTTCTTTTTTGTATATTTCATCATCTAATAGTAAATGGGGAGTTTAACTCTGATCTGCTATACATGATTTTTCCTATTTCTTCTTATGGGATTAAAAAATATATTTATCATGTTTTATCTTACTTCAAAGAGAACTTGAGAGAATGCAGAAGCAATTGTGACACATAGGCCCCAAGTTTCCACACGCGGCGAAAAAGGCGCACCTCAGAGCTGGGCGCCTGTTTTTTGCGGCGAAAACGGCGCCTGAAAAAAAATGCGGTATTCTCGAGCTCCTTGGAGCTCGATGTCTGCTTGGCGCGGCGCACGGGGCGGAGCCTACCACTCGCGCCGATTTTGTAAGTAGGAGGGGGCGGGTACAATTTAAATGAGGCTTCTTGGTGCCGGCAACCCTGCGCGTGCGCGTTGGAGCGTTCGCGCACGCGCAATTTGAAGTAAACATTGGCACTCGGCCATTTTTAAAAGTGCTGCAGAAAAAGTGAAGATTTGTTTCTTGGACCCCTGCAAAGGCTTGTATTTTAATTTTATTGATATTTCTGTGTGTGAGGGAGTGCTTTTAGCAGCATTGCTGAATAAATCACCTGCTGAAATCAGTGAGTTCAGCTTTTCACTGCTAAACTTGCAGAACTGGTGCCTGCAAATTAAGGACTGTGTGTTTGGAGAAATAAAAGTGCCAATTCAACTTTGCAATGGATCAACTTCCACCAAGAACAAAGAATTTTTTGCATGAGGAAGCAAACCATTGCATAATATGTGGTGCACCCATTCTGCAAATTTAAATATAAAGATGTCGATGTGGCTGCCTCTCCCTGTCCAAATGGCCTCAGTCAGTCCCCCTCACAGCTCGAAGGCTGCCGCTGCTCCCGACCAGCCACTGACGCCGCTGCAACCCCATAGCCAAATGGCCTCAAGTCCGTCCGGGTGCTGCATCTTCGCGGGGAATGAAGGCCTGCCTCAAGCACCGTAGCTCAGCTCGAAGGCTGCTTGCTGCCTGCCCCTGCCATCGAGAGACACTGACGCCACACCCCTGCCTCAAGCACTGCAGTTCAGCTCGAAGGCTGCTTGCTGCCGCTGTCGTTGAGACACTGACGCCACACCGCTGCCTGAAAGGCCTGCCTGAAGCACTTTCACACAGGTAGGAACATGGTTTATTTAATCTTTTCTTTGCTTATAAATTTTTATTCAGGTTGGATTTATTTGTATAATATTTGTATAAGTATAACTAAGGATTGATTGTAGAATTTAATGACTTCCCTTCCCCCCCCCCCCCCACCTCGTTCCCTACGCCTAATTTGTAACCTGCGCCTGATTTTTTTAAAGTGTAGACAAGGTTTTTTCAAGCGTACAAAAATCTTCACTTGCTCCATTCTAAGTTAGTTTGGAGTACGTTTTCACTGTGGAAACTTTCAAATCAGGCGTCAGTGGCCGGACACGCCGCCTTTTGAAAAAAAAATTCTGTTCCAAAGTGAAACTGTTCTACCTGACTAGAACTGCAGAAAACTAAATGTGGAGAATTCCGATTTCTAAGATACTCCGTTCTACACCAGTTGCTCCTAAAAATCAGGAGCAATTCATGTGGAAACTTGGGGCCATAGAAACATAGAAAATAGGTGCAGGAGTAGGCCATTTCGGCCCTTCGAGCTTGCACCACCATTGAACATGATCATGGCTGATCTGCAACGTCAGTACCCCATTCCTGCTTTCTCTCCATACCCCTTGATCCCTGTAGCCTTAAGGGCCACATCTAACTCCCTTTTGAATATATCTAACGAACTGGCGTCAACAACTTTCACTGGTAGAGAATTCCACCGGTTCACAATTCTAGTGAAGAAGTTTCTCCTCATCTCGATCCTAAATGGCTTACCCCTTATCTTTAGACTGTGACCCCTGGTTCTGGACTTCCCCAACATCAGGAACATTCTTCCTACATCTAACCTGTCTAATCCTGTCAGAATTTTATATGTTCCTATGAGATCCCCTCTCATTCCTCTAAATTCCAGTGATTATAAGCCTAGTCAATCCAGTCTTTCTTCATGTGTCAGTCCTGCCATCCCGGGAATCAGTCTGGTGAACTTTCCCTGCACTCTCTCAATAGCAAGAATGTCCTTCCTCAGATTAGGAGACCAAAATTGTACACAATAGTCAAGGTATGGCCTCACCAAGGCCCTGTACAACTGCAGTAAGATCTCCCTGCTCCTATACTCAAATCCTCTCGCTATGAAGGCCAACATGCCATTTGCCTTCTTCACCGCCTGCTGTACCTGCATGCCAACTTTCAATGACTGATGTACCATGACACCCAGGTTTCGTTGCACCTCCCCTTTTCCTAATCTGTCACGATTCAGATAATATTCTGCCTTCCTGTTTTTGCCTCCAAAGTGGATAACCTCACATTTATTTACATTACACTGCATCTGCCATGCATTTGCCCACTCACCTAACCTGTCCAAGTCACCCTGCAGCCTCTTAGCATCCTCCTCACAGCTCATACTGACACCCAGCTTAGTGTTATCTGCAAATTTGGAAATATTACATTCAATTCCTTCGTCTAAATCATTAATGTATATTGTAAATAGCTGGGGTCCCAGCACTGAACCATGCGGTACCCTACTAGTCACTGCCCGCCATTCTGAAAAGGACCCGTTTATTCCTACTCTTTGCTTCCTGTCTGCCAACCAGTTCTCTATCCACGTCACTACATTATCCCCAACACCAAGTGCTTTAATTTTGCACACTAATCTCTTGTGTGGACCTTGTCAAAAACCTTTTGAAAGTCCAAATACATCACATGCACTGGTTCTCCCTTGTCCACTCTACTAGTTACATCCCCCCAAAATTCTAGAAGATTTGTCAAGCATGATTTCCCTTTCATAAATCCATGCTGACTTGGACCGATCCTGTCACTGCTTTTCAAATGCGCTGCTGTTACATCTTTAATAATTGATTCCAACATTTTCCCAACTACCGATGTCGGTCTATAATTCCCTGTTTTCTCTCTCCCTCCTTTTTTAAAAAGTGGGGTTACATTAGCTACCCTCCAATCCATAGGAACTGATTCAGAGTTTATAGAATGTTGGGAAATGACCACCAATGCATCCATTATTTCTAGGGCCACTTCCTTAAGTACTCTGGGATGCAGACTATCAGGCCCTGGGGATTTATCAGCCTTCAATCCCATCAATTTCCCTAACACAATTTCCTGACTAATAAGGATTTCCTTCAGTTCCTCCTTCTCGCTAGCCCCTCGGTCCCCTAGTATTTCCAGAAGGTTATTTGTGTCTTCCTAAGTGAAGACAGAACCGAAATATTTGTTCAATTGGTCTGAAATTTCTTTGTTCCCCATTATAGATTCTGACGGCAGGAGACCTACATTTGTCTTCATTAATCGTTTTCTCTTCACATATCTGTAGAAGCTTTTGCAGTCAGTTTTTATGTTCCCTGCAAGCTTAATCTCATACTCTATTTTCCCCCTCCTAATTAAACCCTTTGTCCTCCTCTGCTGAATTCTAAATTTCTCCCAGTTCTCAGGTTTGCTGCTTTTTCTGGCCAATTTATATGCATCTTCCTTGGATTTAACACTATCCCTAATTTCCCTTGTTAGCCACGGTTGAGCAACCTTCCCCATTTTATTTTTATGCCAGACAGGGATGTACAATTGTTGAAGTTCATCCATGTGATCTTTAAATGTCTGCCATTGCCTATCCACCGTCAACCCTTTAAGTATCATTCGTCAGTCTATCCTAGCCAATTCATGTCTCATACCATCAAAGTTACCTTTCTTTAAGTTCAGGACCCTAGTCCCTGTGTCACTCTTCACCTTAATGAAGAATTCTACCATATTATGGTCACTCTTCCCCAAGGGGCCTCGCACAACAAGATTGCTAATTAGTCCTCTCTCATTACACAACACCCAGTCTAGGATGGCCAGCTCTCTAGTTGGTTCCTCGACATATTGGTCTAGAAAACCATCCCTTATATATTCTCCAGGAAATCCTCCTCCACCATATTGCTACCAGTTTGGTTAGCCCAATCTATATGAAGATTAAAGTCACCCATAATAACTGCTGAGCCCTTATTGCATGCATCCTTAATTTCCTGTTTGATGCCATCCCCAACCTCACTACTACTGTTTGGTGGTCTGTACACAACTCCCACTAGTGTTTTCTTCCCTTTGGTGTTCCGCAGCTCTACCTATACAGATTCCACCTCATTCAAGCTAATGTCCTTCCTTACTATTGCGTTAGTCTCATTAACCAGCAACGCTATCCCACCTCATTTTCCTTTCTGTCTATCCTTCCTGAATATTGAATACTCCTGGAGGTTGAGTTCCCAGTCTTGGTCACCCTGGAGCCATGCCTCCGTAATCCCAATTACATCATATCCGTTAACAGCTATCTGCGCAGTTAATTCATCCACCTTATTACGGATGCTCCTCACATTGAGACACAAAGCCTTCAGTCTTGTTTTTTTGACACTCTTTGTCCTTTTAGAATTATGTTGTAATGTGGCCCTTTATGATTGTTGCCTTTGATTTCTCTGTCTCTACTTTTCCTTATCTCCTTTCTACCTTTTGCTTCTGCCCCCATTTTACTTCCATCTGTCTCCCTGCATAGATTCCCATCCTCCTGCCATATTAGTTTAAACCCTCCCCAACAGCACTAGCAAACACTACCCCTAGGACATCGGTTCCGGTCCTGCCCGGTGCAGCAACTGAAGAAAGACTAAGTGGCCTATAGTTAGCTGGCTTATCCCAGTTTCCTTTTTTGAAGGGGATGAAGTAGGAGTTGAAGGGGATGAAGTAGGAGTCAAAGGTCATATTTGCCATCCTCCAGCGCAATATTCTTTCTTCGCCACAGAATGAACCATGTAATTAATGGTACCAAATTGCTCTTTGATGAGTGTCAGAATCAAAGAAAATGAGCTCAAGTAGGTCTATTCCAAATCATTTAACTGTGTTTGTTAACTGTTTCACTGACAATTGAAATAGTGATTTGCACACACATTTTCCTTTTGTTCCCTGTGATGTTAAGTACATTTCCGTAGATAAATGTTTTCACACACGAAGTTATGGCTAATCATTAAGTGAAGTAATATTTGAATATTTATTAATACAATACTTTTCATTGGCTTAACATACTCCAGTATTATGAATAAAACCACATTGAATTCTATGGCCCGTATTTTGCGGTCAGCGGCGAATTGATGGCGCTCGCCACTGACCTTGAAGAAAGCTGCCCACAAAGATCTACTGATCTCTATGGTGGCGATTTCATCTCTCCTGACGTGGATTTGAATATGACGCCAAGTCTGGGGATCTCCAGCATCTAGCAACAGTGATGTCATCAAGCTGGCTAAGCAGCCAATCACATTGAAGAATTCTCACAGACAGCAAGCCAATAAGTAAAAAGCAGGTTTTATCCTTTGCTTTTTAATCATTTTACAGAGAGTAAAATAAAGATTGGGACATACACACAGGATTAAGTTAGAAGCTTAAATATCATTAAAAAAACTTTATTAAAAATAAAAATTATTATAAAAAAAACAAGGAATTTTTATCATAATGGAAAAAAAATGACATTCCACAATTATAAAATTAGTTTTTCAGGGACAGAACAGTTGTTCAGCAGTCAGTACGCCGTTAAAAACCAAATTACACCTCTTTCAAAAAGGCTTAACATTTTTTTTTTTTAAACAGCAATATTCCAGCCTAAAAGGGGAAGTTTTCATCAGTTCAGTGATTTGAATGGATTGCTCCGATGAGTTCAACGGCGCAGCCTGTGGAAAAATGTAGAACCACTAACAGCAACTTCTGGATTTCTGCGTTTGTCTGCACGTGTGGACTCCAGAAGTTGCTGTTAGCTTCAGAGGCTTAATGATGGCAAACACTGACAGTTTTGCATCATAACTACTGCAAAATTCTGGGCCTACAATTTTAGATTTCATATCGATGCTTTACTTACCGAATTTCACCCAGGATAGGAAAAACACTGTTCCCAGCACCACATCCGACCTGATGATAACAAAATCAAGCACAAATTTTCAGTTTTCACCAGCTTGGTTTTTTTTGTGTTTAACTACTAAAACAAGGTACAAGTAACATATGTACGACTGTGAAATATATTTCGAACATATTGTCTCAGTGGGCATAGTCTGAATCATCCGCACGAAGGATTCAATCCCTGGTCTATGCTTTGGTAGTTGATTTTAGGCACAGAGACAGCACCTTTAGGCAAGGGAAGAGGATAGACTGGCCAGAAATGCCACTCTTGAATTCTATACGTGTGTGTATATCTGCACATTATAATCGTTTCAGTGACCCCTGTTGGAAAAAGCTGGGTGAGAACAGGATTGGTTTTTGTAATCCATTGATACTCAGACATAAAGAATAGCTAATCAGATAAAGCACTGAAGGGTTGCTGAAGCTTGTAGAATCATAAGTCAGCGCCTTCAGCAGAGCAAGAGAGAAAAGGTCAAACATTCATTTTAAAAAGTGTGGCAACATTTTTATTTATAAGATCAAAGATCAATTGATAAGAACATAGTTAAAATTATTTAAATAAAAATATTTTTTCTGCATAGTTAAACTAAAAAATGATCTGTGTACAAACAGTATATAATTTACAATTTGATAGCCTGTACGAATTTACACAGCTGCATACTATACTGTGTACCTTAACTGAGGCTATCAAACTGCAGTGATACAATCAATTCATTAAAGAGGCACAATTATGTATGACCAGGACTTTTGTTTTAAATAACAGCATATTAATCCAAAAAAATAACATAAATATGGATGTTTATTCCTTTTAACATATTGTTAAGAGTACTAAATATCAAGCTAAACTCACAGCAAAACATGCTGTCAGCATCCATGCTTATTATATGTTGATTTAAAAAAAAACCTTCGAGCTCTCCATTAAAATTGAAGTACAGGAATTGCTGTCTGCGCACTCTTGTTCAACAATGAAACTTCCCTGAAACATTAGTCATTCTTGTTAAAAGATCATGAAGTAAAAAGGCAAGTAACTCTATTAACAGTATATTTTAACTATTTAAGGAAGATAATAGAATACAGTTATTCTGGTCAGCAGGTTATCAATTAATTGTGAGTATTTTTTGTAAATAAAATATCTCATGTTCAATGCTGTTCTATTGGATTGACAATTTTCATTCTTTCATTAGATGAGTGTAACTCAATTGTTCTTTCCATTGGATAATGAATTTCAAAATCTTACTCAATAAAATCTGAATATGAAACATGTTAGTTTAATTTGCATAAACTAAAGAATCTATCACTTATGGCAAGAGACCTTAAATATGTACTTGTTTGATTCTCACCTTTTTAACTAGCTTAAATTTGTACTCTTTTGCCACTAATTTTGTGTAGAATTACTAGCGTGGATTTAAACAGGCTGCAAATGGTATCCAAAAATAAGCAAAAAAAAACTTTAAATATTTAGGGCCCAAGTTTCCACATGATTTGCGCCTGATTTTTAGGAGCAACTGGTGGAGAACGGACTATCTTAGAAATCGCAATTCTCCACATTTTTTTTTCTGCAGTTCGAGTGAGGTAGAACAGTTTCACTTTGGAACAGAATTTTTTCTTCAAAAGGGGGCGTGTCCGGCCACTGACGCCTGATTTCAAAGTTTCCACAGTGAAAACGTACTCCAAACTAAAGTAGAATGGAGCAAGTGAAGATTTTTGTAGAATTGAAAAAAACCTGTTCTACACATTAAAAAATCAGGCGCAGGTTACAAATTAGGCATCCAGAACGAGGTGGGGGGGGAAGGGAAGTCATTAAATTCTACAATCAATCCTTATTTATACTTCTACAAATATTATACAAATCAATCCAACCTGAATAAACATTTATAAGCAAAGAAAAGATTAAATAAACCATCTTCCTACCTGTGTGAAAGTGCTTCAGCCATCGTTCGTTCCCGCGGGGGGTGGGGAAGGAAACCGCCGTTTGTTGCCGCGGAGGGGAGGGAGGGGAAGGAGACAGCGGTTTGTTGCCGCCGCGGAGGGGAGGGAGGGGGAGGAAACTGCCGTTTGTTGCCGTGGAGGGGAGGGAGGGGAAGGAGACAGCGGTTTGTTGCCGCCGCGGAGGGGAGGGAGGGGAAGGAGACAGCGGTTTGCTGCCGTGGAGGGGAGGGAGGGGGATGAAACTGCCGTTTGTTGCCGTGGAGGGGAGGGAGGGGAAGGAGACAGCGGTTTGCTGCCGTGGAGGGGAGGGAGGGGGATGAAACTGCCGTTTGTTGCCGTGGAGGGGAGGGAGGGGAAGGAGACAGCGGTTTGTTGCCGCCGCGGAGGGGAGGGAGGGGAAGGAGACAGTGAGAAGAGTAGCCTCAGTGCTGATGTGCTGATGGCAATGTGCTTTTATTAAAAATGTTCAAAAATTAAACAGCTACAAAGAACTACAAAAATGGCCGAGTGCCAATGTTTCCTTCACACTGCGCGTGCGCTAACGCTCCCCGGCAGGAAAAAAACTAATTTAAATAGTACCCGCACCCTCCCACTTACAAAATCGGCGCGAGTATAGGCTCCGCGCCAAACAGACAAGGAGCTGCAAAGCGCTTGAGAATAGCGCGTTTTTTTTCTGGCGCCGTTTTAGGCGCGAAAAACGGGCGCCCAGCTCGGAGGGACACCCGTTTTTTATCCTGTGGAAACTTGGGCCCATAGAATCTACTAATGATATATCCTAAATATATTACATCATGATGCACATTAAGAATCAGTGATTGACAAAAAGCTCACCCTCGTATCAAAGGTTTGACGGGAAAAATGTTCCACCACTAGTTCAAATGGAATTATAAACTACCAGACATGAACAAAATACTTGTATAATTATTAATATTCCTGAGGTCTAAACAGCTACATGAACAAACAGTACTAAAATCAGGAAACCTTACTGACAACTGTCCATAAAAGTCAAATTTCATAAACATGGGCTTCTGTAACCCAGAATGGCTCCATTTATGTTGAGATGGCTGTAAGTTACTCAGTTTCAATGAATGCTTCTTATTTTCCCAATTACTTTCTATTTCAAATCTTCATTCAATTCATACTGAACACTAACAGTACAACCTGCAGATAAAATACTTTAGTATCCAGCAAAGTACATAAATTAAAGCATATGCATGGAAGGGTAATCTTAACCAGAAGGAAGAGGTTAGAAAATGGCAAGAAATTAACTTGATGTAATAATAAAATGATAAAAGAATAAATAATTAAAGTTAAAGAAGTAAAGTAAAATAAAAATGTAGAGGGAGAGAGAATGAAAGGAAAAACACATATATCTTTACACACAATTTAAACAAATATACAGGAAACAAGTAGAAAAAAAGAGTCAGAGTTGAAAGTGCAAGACAGCTATGCAAGCTAGTGTAACACAAATTCGCAGACTTGGGGTCCGAAATTCAGTGACATGCCGCCCAAAACACAAAAATAGGTACATACCGCTGAGATACCGCCCGGTGGAAAAGTAATCAGTGACATACCGCCAGGCGGTATGCACACTGCCCGCTCATGCAGACCGCCGACATACCGCCCAAAAGTGCAAAATTCATGACATACCACCGGAACTGCATACCGTCCTGGAGAAGATGCTTTTAAGCGGATCTTAAGTGGGCGGTATGTACACAGAGCTGACAGGTTTGTTTGATATTACACAGATCTTTATAGTTCTCCACAGTTTGACGAATTTTTAAATGGATTGTAATATTTTCTAGTGTTAGGCAATAATATAAATGGTCCAATAAAGCCTTATTGACTCCTTTATTAATGAACTATAATAAAAAAATGTGTCTCTCTCTCACCCCCAGTCTCTCTCTCTCTCAACCCTCCAGTCTCTTCCCCCCTCCCCCACAGCGATCTCGTCCCCCTCCACAGTGATCTCTCCCCCCTCCCATAGCGATCTCTCCCACAGCAATCTCTTCCACCTTCCCCCCGCCCCCCACAGCGATCTCAGGCCGCCCCACAGCGATCTCTCCCCCACACCCCATAGCGATCTCCACTGCCCCCCTTACAGCGATCTCAGGCCGGGATTCTCTGGCCTCTCGGGGGTGGAGCTTGACAGCCGCACGCACGTGTGCACAACTCGGGAGCCTAAGATTCCCAAGTCGAAAGGCTTCCTCCGCCGCACACCACCCGCTGCACTCTGCTCTCGTTACCGCTAAGAAAAGTGGGATGAAATTCCCACCCACTCGGCCTCAGCAGTACCGAGCGGTAAAAAATGACGCACCGCCGCACAACAGGCGGAACTTGTGTTTTACCAATTTCACCCCCTTATTGTTTGATATACAAACAGGCTTCTTCATCAGCTATTACTGCATTGCTGTCAGGTGCAGATACCATTGTAAATATCCCATCTTTTAGTTTACAACTGTAATGTGCAGCCATGCCTTTATATTTAAGTAAATTATTTTGGTCAACTGTTGTGTCTTATTTACATAAATGACACAACAGTTACATAGTTGGCTTGTGCATTTTGTCCCCCCAGCAGAATGACAGTTATCTAATGTGGCAGCACTGAGACCAACTGTATGCTCCCATTGCCATCATGACTGAGATCAGCTAACTCAGCACATACCAGGAATCGAACCTGATACTTTGCTGGTCTGTATGGCTTAAAGGTTCATCAGACCAATGGGAGACTCCTTTTATTAAAAAAAATCTTCATTTTGCTCTTTTGGATTTCTTTGTACCAACCCTCTACTAGAACACCTCTGTAACAAACTAGTAGGAGATTCAACAAAGATGTTAGAGGGATTTTTGCTCTGATTCTTATCTCCCTTCCTGCAAGAAGCACCAAACTTCTGCTTAGCACCCCTTCATAACAGAATGGTTGATATTGAGTAATCATCACATGGGAATGTGTGGGGTAGAATTCGAGGGACTGCCTATGATGGTAGAAGGCAACCTCATCATTCTGCTTGGCATTCAAGGTCAAATCTCCTTTCTGGCCAAGTTTTGCTAGCTCTGAACCAGGCGACTTGGTGGACTTAAAGGCACAAGATCTAGCTTGCAGAATTACAGATCAGCCTGTAATGGAGACATGATAACGCTGGGCACCAACACTTCAAAACATTTAGCTCAACCTATTTTAAGAAGAAAGTGAATTGGCAACAGTGAGTTGAATGGAAGGAAAGGTAGAGAAAAGAAGGAGGAAAGTGGCAACTTGAGAGTGGGGTCCCTAACTCTTGGAAATGTGCTGCTACAGTTGTTCTGAGAATATATTGCAATGGTAATTTTTTTTTAAAATGTGTATGTTAAACAAAATGTTACGTGAACTTATTGAACATGAATACTGCGGATGCTGGAAACCTTGTAATAAAAACAGAAAATGCTGGAAATACTCAGCATCTGTGGAGAGAGAAGCAGATATTGGCAATATACATACAATAGCCTCTTAATAGCCTGTGTTTCGCAAAGATACCTCAAAAATTCTGAAGGTGAAATCGATACCAGGAAAATATCCTGGATTCTTCTGTCTGTCTGTCCTGTTCCAGTTTTGCTTTTTATGTTCCAAGTCTGTGCCATTATTTGTTCCCTTTGTTTCTTCTACAGAGTTTGCTTTCTGTATAGTTTCAGAACATTTTTGTTTAGCGTGTGTCCTGTTAAAACCATCTAACTTTGCTTGTTCTGGACTTGTAGAATGCGGTGCTTGCAACGATACACAAGAACTAAGTATGGAAATACTTGTTGGTTCTTTGACAACTTCATTCCAACTGAGTGTTCTTTCTGCAAGGAGTTCAGGGAATTCTAGGAACAACCATCTGCGATCTTTGAAGAATTTATTTTGATGAGCTCTGTAGAATTCATCCCAGTAGTTACTGGCACCTTTCTCATATTTGACTGCAACAAATTGTAGTAAAACAGAAAAAGAAAACAAAATTAATCTATTAAAGCCAAGTCAGCATCCTGATGACTGATTTGAAACTGCAATCGCAAGACTAGTGGATCTATGGAGCTGTAACATGGTAAATTTAAAAGTTTAACCCCCAAAAAATTAATGTATTGCAATAATGGTGGAATATGTACTTTCAAAAAGCCTATAAGACAGCTTAAAAAACCATTAGATTGTATAAGTTATATTTTTCCAGTTAGGAATACAACCCAAGGTATATGAGCTTGAGCACAGAGCTTGGAGACAGAACTGGGAGATCGCAAACGGAGTGAATCACAAGCAGTGAAGGAATTTTGTGAGCGCAGGAATTCGGTGGAGAGGAGGAAGGCGGTTGAGAAGTCGGACTGAAAAGGAGGAGTGGAGCCACAAAACCCAACGTCTGTAAGTTAATAGACACGAGAATGGACCTATGGGAGTATGAGAGAGCGGCCGCAGATAAAGGTAGGCCCACAAGCTTCGAGGAAGCAAGGTAAGTGACGTCAAAGGCAACGGAAGGAGCAGATTGCTGAGTAGTTGGTGATTGATTTTTTTTTTTGTCTTAAAATTTATTCCTGTCAAGTTACTTAATAGTCTATTAAGTAGAGACATGACAGGGCACCTCGGTCCTGCTGAATGCATATCATGTGCCATATGGGAACTCCAGGACGCTTCCCATGTCCTGGACAACCATATGTGCAGGAAGTATCATCAGCTGAAGGAGCTCAAGCTCCAGATTTCACATGGATAGCACGTTTCAGGAGGGTCACTCCACAGTGTAAGAGTGTGCAGGCAGAGACGAATGGGTGACTGTCAGACAAGGAGGACCAGGCAGGTAGTTCAAGAGTCCCCCAAGTGCATCTCGGTCAATAACCAGTACCGGTGAGGGCGATGGTTCCTCTGGGGGGTGCAGCCAGAGCCAAATCCATGGCACCATGGGTGGCTCAGCTATACAGGGGGAGGAGGTGGGGGGGGTGGGGAGGGGAGGAGGAAAATCGGGAACGCAATAGCGATGGGAGATTTGATAATTAGGGGAACAGACAGGCGTTTCTGGGGACGCAGATGTGATTCCAGGATGGTATGTTGCCTCCCTGGTTCCAGGGTCAAAGATGTTGCTGAGCGGCTGCAGAACATTCTGAGCGGAGGCCGGGGGGGAGGCGTGAACAGCCAGAGGTCATGGTCCCTATCGGTATCAACGCCATATGGATAGAGGGATGAGGTCCTGCAGGCAGATTTTAGGGAACTAGGAAAGAGATTAAAAAGCACGACCTCAAAGGTAATAATCTCCAGATTACTCCCGGTGCCACAAGCTAGTGAGTATAGAAATAGGAGGATAGAGCAGATGAATGCAAGGCTGGAGAGTGTGTGCAGGAGGGGGGGCTTCAGATTCCTGGGACATTGGGATCGGTTCTGGCGGAGGTGGGGACTGTAATCATCATCATCATCATACGCAGTCCCTCAAAACGAGGATGACTTGCTTCCACGCCAAAAAAAGGACGAGTTCACGGGTGTTTATGAAACACCTGAACTACATCCTGAAGGGTGAAAGATGCCTGTGCGTGAATTTTTTTAACGTGGGGTGGACATTGCACACCAGCCACCACATGGGCTTGACAGAATTAGGTCTTCGTCCAGTGGCAAGGATTACCCAAAACAACTGGAGACCAGTTCTGCTGCACGGACCTAGTGTGCACACGTATCGCAGTGTGGGCTGGTCCGTGCTGCCCCTGGGCCCCAATCACGTCCCTCCACAGTCTCTCAATGCTGCTTCGCCCCGACCTCGCTGCTCCTGCTGTATCTGCCCACGCTCCAATCACCAACCTGGATCTTTATGATGTCACTCTTCACAGCAGTCGCCCTCCTGCACCAGCTCGTGCTGTAGCTTGTAGTGGCCTGCCTCCACGCTGCCCATGGCCGTTGCTCCCCGCTCCTTTTATGGCCCCGACCTGCCGCTGATGTTCCCTCGCAGGTCAAGGCTTCCACGCTGCCCATGGCCAGCACTCGCTGCACCTTTTATGGCCCCGACCTGCCGCTGATGTTCCCTGTACCGGCCAGATGGGTTGCACCTCAACAGAGCTGGGGCGGGGTGTTGCTAGTGCTGCTGGGGAGGGTTTAAACTAATTTGGCAGGGGCATAGGCACCAAGATGTAGCATTAGAAAGGAGAAACAAGATGCACAAAGAATTGGGAGAGACAGATAGCACCAGAGTAAGAAGTAGTACAGTATTAGGTGGAGTCAAACTAAGAGAGAATACAAGAACGTTTAAGATAGGTTTACAGTGCAGGTGTGTGAATGCACGGTGTGGTAAATAAGGTTGGCGAGCTGCAGGCGCAAATAGCCACATGGGAATATGATGTTGTGGTGATAACAGAGACCTTGCTCAAAAAAGGGCAGGATTGAGCACAATATATTCCTGGATATTAGGTGTTCAGGAAAGATAGGGAAGGAAAGAAAGGGCAGTATTGATTATGGAGAAAATTACAGTGCTGGAGAGAAAGGATGTCCTGGATGGATCAAGGACAGAATCGATTTGGTTAGAGTTGAGCAACAATAGAGGTGCCATTGCACTACTAGGTGTATTCTATAGGCAGCCAACTAGTGGGAAAGATAGAGGAGCAAATTTTCAGGGAAATTACAGAGAGGTGCAAGAACTATAGAGTAGTAATAATGGGGGACTTCAACGATCCTAATATAGACTGGGATAGTAATAGTGTAAAGGGCAGAGACGGGGAAGAATTTATGAGGTGTGCTCAGGAGAACTTTCTTGATCAGTACATTTCAGGCCCAACAAGGAAGGAGGCATTGTTGGATCCGGAAGTGTCAGTAGGGAATCATTTAGGAACAGTAATCACAATACCATAAGGTCTAGACTAGCTATGGAAAAGGACAGGGAGAAAACTAGAATAAAGTTTTGCTACAGCCATTATTAGGTGGAGTCAAACTAAGAGAGAATACAAGAACGTTTAAGATAGGTTTACAGTGCAGGTGTGTGAATGCACGGTGTGGTAAATAAGGTTGGCGAGCTGCAGGCCGCACCTGGAATACTGCGTGCAGTTTTGGTTTCCATATTTCCGAAAGGATATACTTGCTTTGGAGGCAGTTCAGAGAAGGTTCACTCGGTTGATTCCGGGGATGAGGGGGCTGACTTATGAGGAAAGGTTGAGTAGGTTGGGCCTCTACTCATTGGAGTTCAGAAGAATGAGAGGTGATCTTATCGAAATATATTCGATTATGAGGGGGCTTGACAAGGTGGATGTAGAGAGGATGCTTCCACTGATGGGGGAGACTAGAACGAGAGGGCATGATCTTAGAATAAGTAGCCGCCCATTTAAAACAGAGATGAGGAGGAATTTCTTCGCTCAGAGAGTTGTAAGTCTGTGGAATTTGCTGCCTCGGAGAGCTGTGAAAGCTCTGACATTGAATAAATTTAAGACAGAAATAGACAATTTCTTGAGCGATAAGGGGATAAGGGGTTATGGGGAGCGGGCGGGGAAGTGGAGCTGAATCCATGATCAAATCAGCCATGATCTTATTGAATGACGGAGCAGGCTCGAGGGGCCGTATGGCCTACTCCTGTTCATATTTCTTATGTTCTTATGTAATCATCCAATTTTCCTTGGATATGGGGCTGGTGCCAGAGGACTGGAGGATTGCAAATGTTACAAGCTTGTCCAAAAAAGCATGTAAGGATAAACCAGCAACTACAGGCTAGTCAATACTAGGACAATTGCTTTTCTTGATATATATTAATGACTTACACTTGGGTGTACAGGACACAATTGCAAAATTTGCAGATGACACAAAACTTGGAGGTAAAATGAAGTGAGGAGGATAATGATAGACTTCAAGACACTTCAAGAGGCTGGTGGAATGGGCGGACACGTGGCAGATGAAATTTAACGCAGAAAAGTGTGAAGTGATATATTTTGGTAGGAAGAACAAGGAGAGGCAATATAAACTAACAGGTACAATTCTAAAGTGGGTGCATGAACAGTGAGATTTGAGGGTATATGTTTTTAAAAATTTGTTTATGGGATGTAGGCATCGCTGGTAAGGCCAGCATTTGGTGCCCATCTCTAACTGCCGTTGAGAAAGTGATGGTGAGCCGCCTTCTTGAACCACTGCAGTCCATGTGGTGAAGGTGGAGACAGACTATTATCTGAATGGTGACAGATTAGGAAAAGGGGAGGTGCAAAGAGACCTGGGTGTCATGGTACATCAGTCATTGAAGGTTGGCATGCAGGTGCAGCAGGCGGTTAAGAAAGCAAATGGCATGTTGGCCTTCATAGCAAGGGGATTTGAGTACAGGGGCAGGGAAGTGTTGCTACAGTTGTACAGGGCATTGGTGAGGCCACACCTGGAGTATTGTGTACAGTTTTGGTCTCCTAACCTGAGGAAGGACATTCTTGCTATTGAGGGAGTGCAGCGAAAGTTCACCAGACTGATTCCTGGGATGGCGGGACTGACCTATCAAGAAAGACTGGATCAACTGGGCTTGTATTCACTGGAGTTCAGAAGAATGAGAGGGGACCTCATAGAAACATTTAAAATTCTGACGGGGTTAGACAGGTTGGATGCAGGAAGAATGTTCCCAATGTTGGGGAA
The DNA here is from genome assembly GCF_044704955.1 of Pristiophorus japonicus. NCBI lineage: Eukaryota > Metazoa > Chordata > Chondrichthyes > Pristiophoridae > Pristiophorus > Pristiophorus japonicus. The sequence continues at coordinate 107,845,330 of NC_091979.1, read as the reverse complement.
GTCCAGAACCAGAGGTCACAGTCTAAGGATAAGGGGTAAGCCATTTAGGACCAAGATGCGGAGGAACTTCTTCACCCAGAGAGTGGTGAACCTGTGGAATTCTCTACCACAGAAAGTTGTTGAGGCCAATTCACTAAATATATTCAAAAAGGAGTTAGATGAGGTCCTTACTACTAGGGGGATCAAGGGGTATGGCGAGAAAGCAGGAATGGGGTACTGAAGTTGAATGTTCAGCCATGAACTCATTGAATGGCGGTGCAGGCTAGAAGGGCCGAATGGCCTACTCCTGCACCTATTTTCTATGTTTCTATGTACTCCCACAGTGCTGATACGGAGAGATTTCCAGGATTTTGACCCAGCAACGATGAAGGAAAGGCGATATACTTCCAAGCCAGGATGGTGTGTAACTTGGAGGGGAACTTGCAGGTGATGGTGTTCCCATGCGCCTGCTGCCCTCATCATTCTAGAAGAAGCTTTAGCGAGTTGCTGCAGTGCATCTTGTAAATGGTACACACTGCAGCCACGGTATGCCGATGGTTGAAGGAGTGAATGTTTAGGGTGGTGGATAGGGTGCCAATCAGGAAGGCTGCTTTGTCCTGGATGATGTCAAGCTTCTTGAGTGTTGTTGGAGCTGCACTCATCCGGGGCCCGGGAGAGGCGTGAGCTCGGGGCCCAGAAGAGGCGAGGGCTCAGGGGCAGCATGTCACACTGCGATATGTGTGCGCACTAGGTCCGTGCAGCAGAGCTGGTCTCCAGTTGTCTTGGTTAATCCTTGCCACTGGACCAAGATCTAGCTCTGTCATATCCGTGTGGTGGCAGGTGTGCAACGGTCACCACACGTTAAAACAATTCACGCACAGGCATCTTCCACCCTTCAAGATGTAGTTCGGGACGTGGAATATTAGGTCCTTCATTGAAACACCTGTGAACTCATCCCTTTTAGGCGTGGAAGCACTTCATCCTCGTTTCGAGGGACTGCCTATGATGACGACGATGACGACGACGATGACTCATCCATGCAAGTGGAGAGTATTCCATCACACTCCTGACTTGTGCCTTATAGATGGTGGAAAGGCTTTGGGGAATCAGGAGGTGAGACACTCGCCACGGAATACCCAGCCTCTGTCCTGCTGTTGTTGCCACAGTAATTACGTGGCTGGTCCAGTTAAGTTTCTGGTCAATGGTGACCCCCGGGATGTTGAGGTTGGGGAATTCAGCAATGGTAATGTCGTTGAATATCAAGAGACGGTGATTAGACTCTCGCTTGTTGGAGATAGAGATTGCCTGGCACTTGTGTAGCGCAAATGTTACTTGCTACTTATCAGTCCAAGCCTGAATGTCGTCCAGGTCTTGCTGCATACAGGTATGAACTGCTTCATTATCTGAGGAGTTGGGCATGGCACTGAACAGTCATCAGCGAACATCCCCACTTCTGACCTTATGATGGAGGGAAGGTCATAAATGAAGCAGCTGAAGATGGTTGGGCCTAGGACACTGCCCTGAGGAATACTCTGCAGCGATGTCCTGGGGCTGAGATGAGTGACCTCCAACCACCACAACCATTTTCCTTTGTGCTAGGTGTGACTCCAGTCAGTGGAGAGTTTTCTCCCTAATTCCCATTGACTTCAGTTTTACTCGGGCTTCTTGATGCCTCACTCGATCAAATGCTGCCTTGATGTCATTCAAGGGCAGTCACTCTCACCTCACCTCTGGAATACAGCTCTTTTGTCCATGTTTGGACCAAAGCTGTAATGAGGTCTGCAGCCAAGGGGTCCCGGCCCGCTGTCAAAAAAAATCAAACTTCCCATCCGACCGCCACCGATCCCACCCGCTGGTCCCCTGGAAAATTCCGGCCTTCATTTCTAGGTACAAAAGAACCAAATATGTCTGTAGAAATAGAGGGAAGGCATCAAATATTGTTCAGTAAGTTTATTCAGTGAGCAGCAAGCCATGCAGAAGAGGAACATCCCAGGTTTGATCCCTGGTCTGTTACCTGATCTCAGCCAGGGCAGTAGTAAGGGCACTATAATAAATTGGGGTTGGGGGAAGAGAGAAATAAAACAGCCAAGCTTTTCACTCCTGATCTGCAATCCATACTTGAACTGCACATGTGTAGGCTTTGAGTGAGGACGTGGTTGTTCTTAGCTGCACTTCCTCACCCTATCATAGTGAAGTACCCAGCTGAAACTTAAGAGTCAAGGCCCACACATAAATAATTACCACATGGATGAGGTTTTGGAGGACAATTGGCTGTAACCATAGCTTAACAAGGAGCCAATCCCATTGGTGAGGGAGGGAGGGGGAGGAACAAAATTGGTGAGAAAAAAAGATGGAATAATCAGCAAAATACATGAAATAGCAAGCACTTTCAATATGTAAGACAGCCATGATGTTGTTACATTTGTCAGACAGAGTAACCATTTACAGATAAATTATTGGATTGTGTTGTAAATCATGTTATATATATAATCTGGGTTCCCTAAATAGTTGTATTTGTGGTAATCCACACATTTTATATTCTGTCTTATACCTTTCAGTGAATGGAACAGAATACAAATTTTAAATACATCTAATAATAAGTGGCCAATTATATAATGGATTTTTTTTACCATGTTTCACACACTATGATATTTTAAAATTATATTGTTCCATTCACTGAAAGTTCTAATACTGTATATAAAATGCATGGATATACACACATACATTATAATGATTGTAAACCAATAAATACAACATATAATTTACATGATGCAATAACTTGCATTGTTATATTTTCCTCACACATCTATGGTAAATGGACCAAATCCTTCTGGAGATTTGCAATGACCATATGTACAGGCTATCGAAGCCTTCTCAGATGGGTGCAGAGGAGTCTGACATTACATCTAACAGCTTTCACTTATTAACCTGAGGATGTTAATTGTATCATTTGCATCCTATCTTACAAGATAGAATACTTGCAAGTTGCCTTCATACTATAGTCTTAACTTCTTAGAATGCTACTTACAATGATGCTGCCTACTACTTTACTAGGATAATTCAAATTTTATACCTTAATGCCCAAATTAACCCGTGTCTGGAACCATTTAGAGAAATAAGTTGGCCCAGAAATCCCGGCCTCCCCGGGTCTGTACGGACCCGGGAAGGCATCGCAAAAGCCAGTTTTCAGCGCACAATGCACATGCGCTGAAAACCGGCTTTTCCGATCTGTCAAGTTCCAGCTTGACAGATCCTCCGCATCTCAGGAGCAAGGACATTTGCAAGGGCAAGATTGGGTATTTACCCATATCTTGCCCGGCGGATGTCCTGAAAACTCTTGCGCCTGGTAAAAGCAGGCGCATCGCCTACTTTTACAGGCGTAAGAGTTTTAAACCACACAAAAACATAAAATAACATTTTAAAAACATCTTTTATTGTTAAAACCCTCCCCACTACGATAAGTTTATTTGAAATCATAATTAAAAAACTTTTTTTTTTTTTAAATCGGAAAAATATTTTTTTATAAGGCATAAATAACTTTAATTTAAATTAATGTGGTGTATTTTTTCTATTTTTTATTAGTGTTTTGGGTGTTTGGGGGGGTTTCTCAATCCTAATAATGGAAACTCCAACATACAGAGTTCCTATTATTACGAATGAGAAAATACTGTACCTTGATTGGCTGCCCAGAGCCATATGACTGCAGCTCCAGCTTATGGACGTCCAGACGTGCACGCACTCCGACGCGCAGAGTGGAGGCCTCAGGACCGGGATCTCTCGTGGGCGCACAGGTTCAGGTAAGTTCATATCTTTTTTCCCTATTTCAGTCGATCGCCCACTGGAAGCAGCCGACCGGGATTTCTCGGCCAATATAGGCAGCTGCTCTACAGTATGGCTCCTCACTTGCACTCATGTCAGTTTATTCTGACTGTTATAAAGAGAACAATTTTGTACCTGTGTCTTCCACTGTTGCACCTCTAGAAGAATATCCCTCAATGTTCAAATAAAACTCCACAATTTACCTTGTTCTTCCAATGAGACTCTAACACTAGAATTTTCTTCAGCTTTTTGTCTCGCAACTTCTTCCTGTTCAGGTGTCCACTGGATGTGATCCCTAAAGAAAAAGGTTAATTTTTTTTCAGGACTGCAGAGAAAAGAGAGCTACACACTATAATAATTTACACATTTTATGCTCTTCTCATTACTGGTATGGAAGACAAAAATGATTTGGAGGCGTTTGGGGCTAGTTATTTGCGACCTCAATATTTTTACAGACGGTAGTATAAAGATTCTTTGGCAAGAAAGTCATTAAAAGCAGAGGGAAAAATAGCAGGTCCCAACGTATTCCACAAAACATGTTAAATTAGATCAATCTCGTTCCATAAAATAAACATAAATTAGTACTAAGGTGTACTTCCATTTATGATTGGAATAGAACAATGAGCTCAATTTTCCCGGGTCATTTGCACCATTTTTTTGGTGTGTGCTGTTTTTTTTGGCGTATTTTTTTTCAAGTTTCCCCATGCGATCTGCGCCGGCGTAACTGACTTAGTTACAATTTTTCGAGGTCAGTTTTTTTTGACATTATTCCCTCATGTCTGCGCCGGTTTTTATAATTTTTTCGCAGTTGTGCCAACATTTTTTCCTCCTAAGTCAGCGTATCTGGCCACTCCCGAAAAACCTTCTGGGCACTTAATAAAACCAGCGCACATTGAAAAATTGCTGAAAGACGCCATTGTTTTTAAATTGAAAATTTTGAAGGGAGTCAAGAACACTGTCAAAATCAATAATAAAGTTCAAATTTTTTTTACCTGTCAATGGAAGTTTGTTGGATTTCAGAAGTTTTCTCTCTTTTTTTTTTACTCACTCACACGCAACCACCGAACGTCTTGAAGCAGGGCTGGAGGGTCGAAGCTTTGGCCGGCAGAATCAGTCCCGCACCCGGACACAGGGGCTCGGCTAGAAAACAAGCAGTGGGGGGGGGGGGGGGGGGGGGGGCGGGAGGGAGGGAGAGGAGAGAGAGCAAGGTGCCGATCGGAAGGCTTATGCAGACGGAGCCTGGGGAGCGAGGTGCCGATCGAAAGGCTTCTGCATGGAGCCCGAGGAGCGAGGTAACAATCAGAAGGCTTCTGAAGACTGCAGAGTGGGGTGGGTGGTGAGAGAAGGCGAGAAGTCACAAGACTGTAATTAGTTAAGGGGGAGCAGGGAGAGAAAAGTCACAAGACTGTGATTAGTTAAGCGGGGAGGGGGGAAAAAGAGAGAGAAGTCACAAGACCTTGGGTGTGGTCCATCCACACAGGCCTTGGGGAGAGAGAACTGTGAACCTGTCTTGTCTGCTTTCCTGACGTTTTGAGCTTCTTTCAAAGGTAAAATTTAAGTATGGAGCAATACTGACAATGCCATACTTTGTGCGAGCCTTCTGCATCATGATGCTATGTCGAAGACAACTGATTCAATGTCATCGCATCAGGAACATCAGAGCCCATAGGGTGCTGGGCAGGAGGCCTTACCCACCTCGGGTATATCGAAACAGGTGTTCGTACCTCCACCTAAGTGATGCAGACTGTATCAGAAGGCTGCGTTTCCGCAAAGAAGTTGTAACTGAGATCGGAGAGTTGGTGAAAGCAGACCTGAAACCTAGAAGCATCAAGAGGACTGCTCTGACAGGTGAAGTGAAGGTTACGGCTGCATTTTCATTCTATGCCTCCGACTTGTTTCAAACTACAATTGGGGATGTGTGTGCTAACTCTCAACATGCAACACATGTCTGCATTCGCCAGGTGACAGCTGCACTGTATGCGCGGAGGAATGACTTCATAAAGTTGCCCATGACCGCCCAAGCAATCCATGACAGGACTGTGGGCTTCTCCAGGATTGCTGGCTTCCCAAAGGTATAGGGCTGCATTGATTGTACTTGCATCGCCTTGCGAGAACCTTTGGAGGATTCTGAGATGTACAGGAACAGAAAAGGCTTCCACTCCATTAATGTACAGGTTGTGTGTGACGACATGCATCGTATCATGTCAGTCGATGCAAGATCCCCTGGGAGTACCCATGATGCATTCTTCCTATGCGACAGTGTTATATCTGCCATGTTTCAGCAGCAGCAGCCAGAAGGGCAGAGCTGGCTACTGGAAGACAAAGGGTATGGCCTCACTGCCTGGCTCATGACGCTTCTACGCGTAACCCAGACAGAAGCTGACCGGGAATACAACATGTCGCACATTGCGACGTGCAGCATCATAGAGAGGACCATTGGCATCTTGAAACAGTGTTTCCGATGCCTGGACCATTCCGGAGGCTACTTGCTGTATTCCCCTGAGATTGTCGGTCAGTTCACTATTGTGTGCTGCCTGCTGCATAACTTAGCCATCATGAGACAGCAGCAGTTGGTTGTGGAAGACCCACCTGCGGTGAGAGTGGCTGATGATAATGATGCGGAAGATGCAGATGACGAGCAGGAGGAGGACAATGAGGATGAGGAAACTGTGCAAGTGCCCGAGGCCGGAGCACGGGCGGGCCATTGTGCCCCTTTAATGATTGCTCGAGCCTTGCGTCAGCAGCTCATCCCTGAACGCTTTATTGATGCCTGAGGGCTCAGTGACAACTACTCCACATGGACCATGTTCACTGTTTGGAGCTGTTCTGTAATGTTGTGTTGTGTTCATGGAACAAATAATGGAAATGATTCAGATTTAATGTAAAATATATTTTATTCAAAAGTTTAACAGTTCTTATGTACTTAACTTAACTAAAATTATTCTTGTATCAAACTTTACTTTAAGATCACTCTTTAAGATCACATAAAAACTTTAAGTTCACTTACTAACTTTTAAACTTGTAAATTTACATAAATTACCAAAAACTTTTAATTTGAGAACAGTTACATCAGTAACAACAATAATAATAACAACAACAGCAAAGAAAGGCTGCACCCACCCATCTCTCCTCCACCTTATTCTAAGACCGCCCGCTGCACTTGGTCTTGAACTCGCCACCACACCTGCCCGCAGTGTTTCTGGGCTTGGTACCATGCTTATTCTTTCCAAGGTGGGGGGGGCGTCGGCAGCAGGCGGCAAGTTGGAGGGCCCGGGTGGCAAGTTGGAGGGCCCAGCTTTGGGCTCTTCAGAGGCTGATTTGGGGATTGGAGTGGGAGTGACAGTTAATTTTGTCAATGGGCGCAGGGTCTGGGCGTGTTCGCTTATTGTAGCAGCTAACTCCAACATACAGTTTCTCATGTGCCCTGACAATGTCTCAACGACCTGCTTTTATTCCCTCCCTCATGTTGAGAAAAACTACCTGCAACATTCCCTCCCTCATGGTCAGTGACAGTGATTGCACCATCTCTGACATTCCCTCCCCGATGGTCACTGACAGCCCATCAGCTACCTCTGACATTCCCTCATGGCCCCTCAAGGTATGGCATCGTTTTTCAGCGCAGACAGCAGACTCCAGCCCCCGAGGCGACTGGAAATGCTGCGCGGCGCCAAATTCGAATTATAGATCAAGGAAACTTTGGCAAATTATTTCTGGCCTCGAAAAACAGGTGTAACTCTGGCAATATGCCAGAAAATAGGCTTGGGCAAAATTGAGCCCAATGTTCTGACCCAAGTGATCTAGCATTACATTTTATTACAACACTACTTCATGCAGTTCCTTTTAACCAGAAAAAAAAGTTTAACTTAAAATTTAAATTATTACCTCAATGAAATCATAGAAGCTATCATCTTTATGTTGTTCATTTCCATTTTGAGCAAAAGGGGATTGACTATCAATGTCATAAACAATGCGTAAGTAATATTTTTTATAATATGATTTTGTGTGAACAAACATGGGGGCCAAAATTGCCCCTTTCCTTAAGGCCTGATACCACCGCAAATCGGCGGCCATGCTGCGAAATGGAGTGGCCGCCGACTTTTCGTGGAATGGCCACTACTAACCCAAATGCCCTCCCGAGTTTTCCCGGCGGTGTCCTGATCCCCCCTTACCACTCTGCTGCTGCCAATCCGTGGTAAGTGCATCATCACCATGCGCACCGCCGATCTAACCCCCCAACGGCAACATTCCCCTGAAAATCTTCGGTCTGCCCAGCGGTGCCAAAATCTGTTTCTTCCCGGTGGTCCAGGGAGGCTGTGGCCTTCTGCAATGGCGGTGCGGCTTCCCTTAAAGGGAAGGATGTATTGCCATGTCGGTCAGACAATTATGCCCCTGGGTTCGGCTAGGCCAACAGGCAACACTCCCTCTTGGGTACAAGGCCGTTAGCCTGGCCGAAACCCTTCCTAGTGGCCCACTGGGCAGGAGTTTTAAAATCACGGAGGCTGTCCCCTTTAAGTGAAGGGAAGAGCCGTGGTGACGCAGCATCGTGATGGCGTCATCGTGGCGTTCACTCCGCACCGCCCCCAACTTCCGCCCCTCAGGTGTTGCCACCACCCCGTATCCGTCCCTCAAGTGTCGTCACTGCCCCCATTAAGAATGACTTCCAGAGCCAAGGAAAAAAAAAACAACAGAGTCAAATGTCGCTCAAGAGGTCACCTGAATCGCAGCTGTGGTAAAAACCATCGAAATGGGGTGGGAGCGCCCCATTTCGGACGGGGGGGTGGGGGGAAATTTCTACCCCATGTAATCTAGTTTGAATAACATCCACTTACCACATATTATGTTCAAACACTCTGCTAGGATCAGATAATATCCGGGAGCCAAGAGGAGCAGTTGGTCTTCTATTACTTTGGAATCTACATTGCAAGCCAAGTTTCCTCAGCAATGTAAAAGACACTGTGTGAACCAACACCGCTTGTGACTTCCTCTTCATATTGATGAAATGTCTGCTCCAAAGAATAAAAATATATTTAATTAGTGAATTCAGAAAGATCCAAAAACGTTCATATGATTTATGCAATGCAATAACTATAATGTTTTGGGGAAAAATCAGCGAAGTGAAGAGTGAAAAAGCAATCTTGCCTCTCGTTTTCAGTGTTAGACAGGAGTAAAGAGCAGACAAATGTCGTCATTTCTTTTCTACGTCCAGATTGCTTATGTGCATAAGGAATGAGCGGGAGGTGAGGACTTGATTTTTCTTCAGCCCCAAATAATCTATTACTGGATTTTTTTTTTCTTACCAATAAAAAAGCTACCAGTTTTTGCTTTTAGTAAGAGGCAAAATATGACACTGAAGTAATGACTTACCTGAAGATGCACAGCATGGCCTGGTAAGTGAGTGCTCTAACATTAGTACTCATGTGCAGTACGGCAGTTGAGATTTATAGGCATGGTGACAAGAGATACTAAATTACTAAGATACTAAGAGGTGCATGAACTATCCTGGAATCATAGGATAACCAGGTGTATGCATGCATGAACTGCTGAAAGATCGTTCGTTGAGCAGAGAAAAGCCGAGCTTGAGCATCAGCTGATCACACCATAAAGAAGAAAAGTTCCTTGGAGATATGTTCTAGATGGTAGTTATCTCACAGGTTCTGAGGAAGAGTGATATTGAGGAATAGATGACCAGTTGCAAGGGAGACAAATATTTTTGAGCGTTTGGATTTGTGTAATAGATATGCAGTGCTTAATACCCAAGAGATGGATGTAGAAGGCAGCATAGGGAGGGTAGCCTTGAGCAACATTGTACTGTGAAACAAGTGGCTAACTGTAGGGAGAATAGTAACACCACCAGGAAAACAGCCATATTTAGTTGCAGGATTTCTTAATAAAGGGCATTACCAGACTTTTCTACAACCACCAAATATTAGAACGATCTTGTATTTATAAAGCACCTTTCAGGACCCCCCCCAAGGTGCTTTACAGACAACAAAATACTTTTGCCGTGTAGTTGCTGCAGCCAATTGGCGCATAAGGTTCTACAAACAGCAATGAAATAATGACCAGAAAGCAGCATGCTTTAGTCAGAGCTAAGTGATCTCACAAGCAATGGATCGGATCAAAGCTCTGCAGTCTTGCCACATCCAGTCGTGAATGGTGGTGGACCATTAAACAGCTAACGGGAGGAGAAGACTCCATGAATTTCCCAACCTCAATGATATCTTAGTCCTGCACACGAGTGCAAAAGACAAGACTGAAGCGTTTGCAACTATTCTCAGCCAGAAGTGTCAAGTGGCTGATCCATATTGGCCTCCTCCTGAGGTCCGCACCATCACAGAAACCAGTCTTCAGCCAACTCCATTTACTCCACGTGATGTCAAGAAATAACTGAGCGCACTGGATACAGCAAAGGCTATGGGCCCCAACAACATCCCAGCTGTTGTGCTGAAGACTTGTGCTCCAGTACAAGCTGCGCCTCTAGACAAGCTCTTCCAATACAGCTACAACACTGGCATCTACCCGACAATGTGGAAAACTGCCCAGGTATGTCCTGTTCACAAAAAGCAGGACAAATCCAATCCAGCCAATTACCGCTCCATCAGTCTACTTTCAATCATCAGCAAAGTGATGGAAGGTGTCATCAACTGCTATCAAGTGGCACTTACTCACCAATAACCTGCTCACTGATGCTCAGTTTGGGTTCCGCCAGGATCACTCGGCTCCAGACCTCATTACAGCCTTGGTCCAAACATGGACAAAAGAGCTGAATTCCAGATGTGAGATGAGAGTGACTGCCCTTGACATCAAGTCAGCATTTGATCAAATGTGGCATTAAGGAATCCTAGTAAAATTGAAGTCAATGGGAATGAGGGGGAAAACTCTCCATTGGCTGGAGTCATACCGAGCACAAAGGAAGATGGTTGTGGTTGTTTGAGGTCAATCATCTCAGCCCTAGGACATCGTTGCAGGTTTTCCTCAGGGCAGTGTCCATCTCCAGCTGCTTCATTAATGATTTTCCCTCCATCAGGTGGTCAGAAGTGGGGATGTTCGCTGATGACTGCAGAGTGTTCAGTGCCATTCGCAAATCCTCAAATAATGAAGCGATCCATGCCTGCATGCAGCAAGACCTGGACAACATTCAGGCTTAGGCTCATAAGTGGCAAGTAACATTTGCGCCACACAAGTGCCAGGCAAAGAAAATCTCTAACAAGCGAGAATCTAACCACCGATCCTTGACATTCAACGACAGAACTAGCGCCGAAACCCCCACCATCCACATCCAGGGGAGGTCACCATTGATTCCAAACATAAATACTGTGGCTACAAGAGCAGGTCAGAGGCTGGGTGTTCTGCAGCGAGTGTCTCACCTTCTGACTCCTCAACTACACCACCATCTACAAGGCACAAGTCAGGAGTGTGAAGGAATACTCTGCACTTGCCTGGATGAGTGCAGCTCCAACATCACTCAAGAAGCTCGACAACATCCAGGATTAAACAGCCTGCTTAATTGGCACCCCATCCACTACCTTAAATATTCACTCCCTCCACCACCGGTACAACGTGGCTGCAGTGCATACCATCTACAAGATGCTTTGCAGCAACTCACTAAGGCTTCTTCAACAGCACCTCCCAAACCCACAACCTCTACCATCTAGAAAGACAAGGGCAGCAGGTGCATGGGAACACGGTCATCTCCAAGTTCCCCTCCAAGTCACATACCATCCTGACTTGGAAATAAATCGGCATTCCTTTGTCGTCACTGGGTCAAAGTCCTGGAACTCCCTCCCTAACAGCACTATGGGAGTACCTTCACCTCACAAACTGCCGCATTTCAAGGCGACGGCTCATCACCATCTTCTCAAGGGTAATAAGTGCTGGCCTTGTCAGTGACGCCCACATCCAGAAACAATAAAGAAAAAACATCTATTTTAGTTATGTTGGTTGAGGGTTAAGTATTCGCCAGGTCACCGGAGAGAACTATCCTACTCTTCTTCAAAATAGTGCATGGGATCTTTTATACATCTACCTGAGAGGGTAGACAGGGCCTCAGTTTAACGTCTCATTCGAAAGACGGCATCTCAAGGTGCAGCACTCGCTCAGTACTGCATTAGAGTGGTAGCTTAAATTTTATGCTCAAGTCTTTGGAGTGGGCCTGTGTTGCTTCGCTGGCGCATGGGTGAAGTACATAGAGTGGGAGAGAAAGCATCCAGAAGTCATGGTTCATAGAAAAAAAATAATTGTATTTATATAGTGCTTTTCACAACCGTAATATATTCCAATGCACTTTACAGCCAATGAAGTGCTTTTGTAGTGCAGTCACTGTTGTAATGTAGGAAAAGCGCCAGCCAAATTGTGCATAGCAAGATCCCACAAAAGCAATATGATACATGACCAGATAATGTGTCTTAGTGATGTTGGACAAGGGATACATATTGGCCAGAACACCAGGCAGAACTCCCTTGCTCTTCTTCAAAATAGTGGCATGAGATCTTTCACATTCACCCGAGAGGGCAGACTATTTAATCGTATCCAAAAGACAGCACCTCCGACAGTGGAGCACTCCCTCAGTACTGCACTGGAGTGTCAGTCTAGATTTTGTGCCCAAGTCTCTCGAGTGGGGCTTGAACTTTCTGACTCAGAGGCAAAAGTGCTACTACTGATCTACAGCTGACAACAGGAACCAAAAGACAACGAGTAGGATGTTGGTTTTATTGGGACAATTTGAGGAGTAAGGTTCTAGATTGAAGAACAAATTCACAAAGATGATAATCTCAGGATAACTCTTGGAGCCATGTGTTGGGCATGGAGAAAAACATCAGACATATTAATAGGCGGCTTAAGGATGGGACAGACAGGAAGAATGAGTAGAATAGAAACATTCAACTTTAGTCAGGCAGGTTTTGAAGGGATGAGACATGAGCTAGATAAACTGGACTGGACTGGACAGCACACTTTAAAGTGAAAAACAGAAGAGAAGTTTTTTAAAAATCCATTCTTCCAATACGGGCATCACAGGAAACATTGGCATTTATTGCCAATCCCTAGTTGCCCTGGAGATTGTGCTTGTGGGCCTTCTTCTTGAACCGCTGCAGTCTGTGGGGTGATGGTGCTCCCATAATGCTATAAGGTGGGGAGGTTCCAGAATTTTGACTCAGCAACGATGAAGGAATGGCAATATATGTTCAAGTCAGGATGGTGTATGTCTTGGAGGAGAACCTGGAAGTGACGGTGTTCCCATGCACCTATTGCCCTTGTCCTTCTAGCTTATGGAGGTCACGTTTTGGGAGATGCTGCCAAAACAGCTTTGGCAAGCTGCTGCAGTACGTTGGTATCAGTGGATGTTTAGGATAGTGGCGTGATCAGATGGGACTACTTTGCCTTGGATTATGTTAAATAATTCTTTTAAAAAAATAACCCTTTTAGATTTATAATCAGATGCTCAAGATGCATCTGAACATCTAATTCCCTTTAACAGCCTGACATTAAAAATCACACACAAAACTTTCCATTTATGGGTTGTACACCTTTGCAAAGAATTCAAGTAGATTCAGGACACACTACCCATTGCTTCTAAAATTATGACTGTCCCTCAAGAGCTCTGTTCTTTAGGTCATCAGTTTTCCAACAGTTTGATAAATGAGTTCTGAACAACCATCATCGGATTTCTTTATTTGTTAACATTTAAGCACACTATTACTATTACTGTTTTCTGCAATTAAAGCACTGTTTTATTTTGGGTGGCTGTGTTTCAAAAATTAGGAGGTTAGTCCATAGGATTTTGCCAACATTTACAGAGATCCTCAACAAAGAGGTTTGAAAACAGAGTTATAGAAATGTAAATTGTTTGAGTTAAGAGTGTGCCTATGGCACCGTGGTCTTTTTTTTTTAGTATGGGATATCCCTTCACCACTCCAGGGGATCAAAAGAAATAGGAGCAGGAGTAGGCCATTCGCCCCTTTGAGCCTGCTCCACCAATCAGATCATGGCTGATCTTCTAACTCAACTCCACTTTCCTGCCCTATCCCCTATATCCCTTTGTTCCCTTATTATCCAAAAATCTATCAATCTCTGTTTTGAATATACTCAACAACTAAGCCTTCACAGCCCTCTGGGATAGAGAATTCCAAAGATTCACAACCCTCCGAGTGAAGAAATTTCTCCTCATTTCAGTCCTTATTCTGAGATTGTGACCCCTAGTTCTTGACTCCGCAGCCAGGGGAAACATCTCCCAGCATCTACCCTATCAAGCCCCTTAAGAATGTTTTACCCTTCAATGAGACCACCACTCATTCTTCTAAACTCTAGGGAGCATAGGCCTAGCCTACTCAATCTCTCCTCATAGGACAATCGCCCCATCCCACGAAAGAGTCTGGTGAACATTTGTTGCACTCCCTCTAAGACAAGTATATCCTTCCTTAGGTAAGGAGGCCAAAACTGTACACAGTACTCAAGGTGTGGTCTCCCCAAGGCCCGATATAATTGCAGTAAGACTTATTTACTCTTATACTCCAATCCTTTTGTAATAAAGGTTATCATACTATTTCCTTTCCTACTGCTGGCTGTACCTGCATGTTAACTTTGTGATTCGTGTACAAGGACACCCAGGTCCCTCTGAATACCAACATTTCCTAATCTCTTACCATTTAAAAAATTTTCTTTTTTACTTTTCCTACCAAAGTGGCTAACTTCACATTACCCCACATTATATTCCATCTGCCATGTTCTTGCCCACTCACTTAACCTGTCAATATATCCCTTTGCAGTGTCTCTGCATCCTCCTCACAATTTACTTTCCCACCTAGCTTTGTATCGTCAACAAACTTAAATACATTACAGTCGGTCCCCTCATCTAAGTCATTGATATAGATTGTAAATATCTGAGGCCCAAGCATTGATCCTTGCAACACTACACTAGCCTGCCAACCTGAAAAATTCCTACTCTCTGTTGTTCATCTGTTAACCAATCCTCTATCCATGCTAATATATTATCCCCAATCCCATGAGTCCTGATCTTGCATAATGACCTCTTGTGTGGCACCTTATTGAATGATTTTTAATAGCCAAATATACATCTACTAGTTCCCCCTCATCTACCCTGCTAGTTACACCCTCAAAAGATTCTTGATTTGTCAAACAACTGCCTTACATTCCAAAGACAATGTCAGTTAACCAAAAGAAAACATGGCTAGCCTCATTTAACCATTTTATTGGTATACAGCAGTAGAACTAATGTGCAGGCAATTCGTCAAATACGATGAAAAGACTAACCCTGGAGACCCTTCGCTCCTGGGACACAATACCGACTCCACTTGGTCAGAAATGTGCTGAATGCGCGGACAGCAGCTTGAACACCAATACAATGGGCCGAAAATCGCCACCTCGCTGAGTCCGTATGAAGTGCACACACACCTGGCGAGGCCTCGCAAAAGCCGGTTCTCGGGGCTTTTCCGAACTATCAAAATTTCTCTAGAGAGATTCTACGCATCCACAGGAGAAGGACATTCGTGTGGCAGAGATTGGGCTACTTGCCCAACGAATGTCCTTCAAACTTTTACGCCTAGTAAAAGCAGGCGTATAGCTTACTTTTACCAGCGTAACACTTTTAAAATAGAAAACATTAATTTAACAATTAATTTTTATATTAAAAACCCTGTTCATTAAGGCAAGTTTATTTTTAAACACATTAAAAATGATTCCAAAAAATATATATTTTTCTAAAACATTTAAATTCAATTAATTTTAAATGTGTGAGGTGTATTTTTAATTTATTGCGCTGTGTTTTGGTTTTATGGGGGGGTTATTCATTGATAGCAATGGGAGCATTGTGAACTCCCATTTTTATTAATGAGAATACGAGATAGTGATTGGTGGTAGTGATTGGAGTTCAGCCATGAACTCAATGAATGGCAGTGCAGACTCGAATGGCCTACTCCTGCACCTATTTTCTATGTTTCTATGGTCCAGGCCCACATTATTTCAGCAGATGCGTTCCTACGTGGAAGAGAGATCCCCATGCGTGCGTAGCGAATGAAGGTCTCCCACCGAAATCCTACATTCCTCGGGCACCAATAGGTAGTTCGTAGATTTTTTTCGGGTCAGAGGTGTTTGTACGAAGGAAGCCTGCGACCGCAATTTTCAGCCCTGAAATTCCGGTCAGAGGCTTCTTTTGGCCAAACATCTCCGACCGGAGAATTTTTACAAAATTACCTGGTGGTCCAGGAGGGACCTGGGATTCCAGTGGGGAGGCCTGCTCTTCCCACGCTACGTTTCCAATGCAGACGGTGCAATCAGGTACCATATTCTCAATAGCAATGAGAACTCCATATCTGAGTTCTCATTGCTATTAATGAAAAAAACACACCAAAAACAATATAAAATAAAAAAAACACACCTCCCATAAATCAAAATTAATTGAAATTAAAGTTAATAAAAAATATATTTTTCCGATTTTTAACATAAAAATCTTTTTTTATGTTTTAAAACTCTCATGCGCAAAAGTTTTCAGGACATTCGCTGGGCAAGAGATGGATAAATATTGCAATCTTGTCTATGCGAAGGTCCTAGCTGTGGGGATACGGATTATCGCGCATGCGCATCGCGCGCCGAAAACCGGCTTTTCCGATGCCTTCCTGGTCCGTACACACTCCGTTCGGACCCAGGGAGGCTGGGATTTCAGGCCCAAAATGTCTGAGGACTCCAGCTCCTTCCTCCTCCCTGTGATTTCAGGACACGGCGCCGGCAGCACAACCATTTCGCCGGCCCAGCTAGAGCGTTACCGGCTGGGAGAAGCTACATATCGCGCTGCTCCCGAAGCGAGCTCACCTTCCGACCGCTCCGAATAACCGGAAGTACAGTCGCGGAGGGGAAGGGAAAGCGGCGCTTTCTGGGAGGTGTAGGCCTTGTGGCGCGGAGAAGAGATAAGAGCAGGACAACTACAAATCCCAGCGGGCTCCGCGTCGTGGCCGCTTAGGGACGCACGTTCCGCTTTCAATCATTCTTGGGGCGCAGGCGCAGGCAGCGAGTTTCTTGTCTTGTGTTCCGAGCTCATCCTGTTGCTCAACAAAGTGGAGAACGAAGCACCAGAGCAGGAGTGGCGAGTAAGTGGGACTCTTCCATTCTGACGGTGGTACGGGGCATATCCTGACCTTTTTAAATGAAAAAACAACGAAATATTTTCTTAATTGTATATTTGCCGTTTTATTCGAAATTAGCTCATATTTCGGTTTCGTGATATTTTAGTGTGATGAACCATTGAAAACATCGCTGGAACAAAACCTCTTAAATAAAATCATGCTAATTGTAGTTAAGTTTAATCGGGTGTAATGTTAGCTGTGGCTCAGAGGGTAGCACCCTCGCCTCTGAGTCAGAAAGTTGTCGGTTCAAGTCCCACTGCAGAGACTTGAACACAAAAATCAAGGCTGACGCACTACTGCAACAACAACAACAACTTGTATGTATATAGAGCCTTTAACGTAGTGAATTGTCCCGAGGCGCTTCACAGGAGTATTATGAAATTAAAAAAATGTGATACCGTTCCGCATAAGTAGAAATTAATGCAGGTGACCAAACGTTTGGTCAAAAAGGTAAGAAAGACTTGGATTTCACGACCACCGGATGTCTCAAAGCATTTTACAGCCAACGAAGTACTTTTGGATTGTGGTCACTGTTGTAATGTAGGAAACAAGGCAGGCAATTTGCGCACAAGCAAGCTCCCACAAACAGCAATGTGATAATGACCAGATAATCTTTTTTGTTATGTAGATTGAGGGATAGATATTGGCCAGGACACTAGGGATAACTCCCCTGCTCTTAAAAACATAGAAAAATAGGTGCAGGAGTACGCCATTCAGCCCTTTGAGCCTGCACCGCCATTCAATAAGATCATGGCTGATCATTCCTTCGGTACCCCTTGATCCCCTTAACTGTAAGAGCCATATCTAACTCCCTCTTGAATATATCCAGTCAACAACTCTCTGCGGTAGGGAATTCCACAGGTTAACAACTCTCTGAGTGAAGAAGTTTCTCCTCATCTCAGTCCTAAATGGCCTACCCCTTATCCTAAGACTATGTCCCCTGGTTCTGGACTTCCCCAACATTGGGAACATTCTTCCCGCATCTGACCTGGCCAGTCCCGTCAGAATCTTATATGTTTCTATGAGACCCCCTCTCATCCTTCTAAACTCCAGTGAATAAAGGCCCAGTTGATCCAGTCTCTCCTCTTCTTCGAAATAGTGACATGGAATCTTTTACATCCACTTGAGAGAGCAGACGGGGCCTTGGTGTAATGTCTCATCCGAAAGATGGCACTTCCGTGTCGGGCTAGATTTTTTTTTGTGCTCAAGTCCCTGGACTTGTGGAGCTGGAGGAGATTACAGAGATAGGGAGGGGAGGGGCGAGGCGAGGCGAAGCTATGGAGGGATTTGAAAATAAGGATGAGCATTTTGAAATCGAGACATTCCTTAACCGGAAGCCAATGTGGGTCAGCGTGTACGGGTGATGGGTGAGCGGGACTTGGTGCGAGTTAGGACACGGGCAGCCGAGTTTTGGATCGCCTCGTTTTTGTAGGGTAGAATGTGGGAGGCTAGCCAGGTGTGCGTTGAAATAGTCAAGTCTAGAGGTAACAAAGGCACAGATGAGCTGAGACAAGGGCAGAGACGAGCGACGTTCGAGGTGGAAATAGGCAGTCTTAGTTATGCTGCGGATATGTGGTCAAAAGGGATGGAGTATAAAAGTAGGGAAGTCTTGCTACAGCTATATAAGGTATTGGTGAGGCTGCACCTGGAAGTTTTGGTTTCCATATTTACGAAAGGATATACTTGTTTTGGAGGCAGTTCAGAGAAGGTTCACTAGGTTGAATCTGCGGATGAGGGGGTGACTTATGAGGAAAGGTTGAGTAGGTTGGGCCTCTACTCATCGGAATTCAGAAGAATGAGAGGTGATCTTATCGAAACGTATAAGATTATGAGGGGGCTTGACAAGGTGGATGCAGAGAGGATGTTTCCACTGATGGGGGAGACAAGAACTAGAGGACATGATAGAATAAGGGACTACCCATTTAAAACAGAGCTGAAGAGGAATTTCTTCTCTGAGGGTTGTAAATCTGCGGAATTCGCTGCCTCAGAGAGCTGTGGAAGCTGGGGCATTGAATAAATTTAAGACAGAAATAGACAGTTTCTTAAAAGATAAGGGGTTATGGGGAGCGGGCGGGGAAGTGGAGCTGAGTGCATGATCAGATCAGCCATGGTCTTATTGAATGGCGGAGCAGGCTCGAGGGGACTAATGGCCTACTCCTGTTCCTATTTCTTATGTTCTTATGATACCAAGGTTGTGAACAGTCTGGTTCAGCCTCAGACAGAAGTTAGGGAACGGAGTTCGTGGCAGGGACCAAAAACAATTGCTTCAGTCTTCCCAATATTCAATTGGAGAAAATTTCTGCTCATCCGGAACTGGATGTTGGACAAGCAGTCTGACAATTTAGCAACCGTGGAGCAGTTGAGAGAAGTGGTAGTGAGTAGAACTGCGTGTCATCAGCGTACATGTGGAAATTGACGCTGTGTTTTCAGATGATATCGTCAAGGGGCAAAATGTAGATGAGAAATAGGACGGGGACAAGGATAGGTCTTTGGGGGACATGAGAGGTAACGATGCGGGTCAGGAAGAGAAGCCATTGTAGGTGATTCTCTGGCTACGATTAGATAGATAAGAATGGAACCAGGCAAGTTCCATCCAGCTGGACAATGGCGGAGAGGCATTGGAGAAGGATAGTGATCAATGGAATGCAGTGCTGAGGGAGTGCTGCATTGTCGGAGGTGCCGTCTTTCAAATGAGACATTAAGCCGAGGCCACGTCTGCTCTCAGGTGGATGTAAAAGATCTTGTAGCACTATTTCGAAGAAGAGCAGGGGAGTTATCCCTAGGTGTCCTGGGCAATATTTATTCCTGAATCAACATAACAAAACAGATTATCTGGTCATTATCACATTGCTGTTTGTGGGAGTTTGCTGTGTGCAATTGACAGCTGCGATTTCTACATTACAACAGTGACGACAATTCAAAGTGCTTCATTGGCTGTAAAGCACTTTGGGGTGTCCAGTGGTCATGAAAGGCACTACATAAATACAAATCTTTTTTTTTTTATTTTTTATTTTTTTTATTTATGAATGTTTGAGTTTTAATGTTCATTTTACATGATTTTAGAAGCCATGCAAGAATCTGACAGCAAGATGGCAGCAAAGTCAACTTCTTCCTTATAGACACCTATGTCTAAGCATCAGATTTCTGAATTTGATAATAGCATCGAACTCAAACATACTCAAAGACAACATATAGGACTGTTGTATCTTCAA
Source organism: Pristiophorus japonicus (assembly GCF_044704955.1). Classification (NCBI taxonomy): domain Eukaryota; kingdom Metazoa; phylum Chordata; class Chondrichthyes; family Pristiophoridae; genus Pristiophorus; species Pristiophorus japonicus. The sequence goes on along the minus strand of NC_091979.1, from coordinate 107,825,187 downwards.
AGACTTAGCGAGGTGTCTTGTCAGCTTTCACTGCAAAAAGTTTTGCAGAATGATTACAAAAACCAACACTGAAGATATTTCTTTAACTTCCACATTTTTTCTGTTTGTTTTTTAAACTTCCTTTTCAAATTAATTGATATCTTAATTTTTGTCTTTAGTTTGTTTGTGATATATAAGATCTCCAAAGAGCAAAATATTGAGGATGCTGAAAATCTGAAACAAAAACAGAAAACACGAGATGCTCAGCAGGTCCATCGGCATCTATCAAGAAAACATATTTCAGGTATAAATCCTTCCTCAGAACTAAAAGATTTTGCAGTTGAACATCAATTAAGAAGGAACAGAACAAGAAAAAGGAAAAAGGAAAATGAGGGTGGATGGGGACACACACACACAACTCTACATTCACACACACAAAAACACATAAAATGACCTGTAAAGTCCGAAGTATAGAGTCACTACCCCAGTACCAATCCGTTCACCTACCCCAGTTTCAGAAACTGGTATATCCATCCGACTTTGGCAGTACCTGTATCTACTGCCAGAGAGAAGGTGACAGTTATAGTTAAGGTCGCAGTTGTTAACATCAGTATTAAGGCCAGAGAGATTCAAAGTGCCTACTGGAAAGATGAGATGCTGTTCCTCCTACTTGCATTAGAACAGTGTAGAAGGCATAAGACAGAGAGTGAATGGGGGAAGAGAATGGAAATGTATTAATATATTGTCTTGTTTCATTTGACCACTTTCAGTTATTGATACACAATCCCCACTGCTTCTAGCGAGATTGGTATTTTGATTCCATTCAGTGTACTTTTCAGCTGTTTGTAGAAGTTGGCGACAGTAGATTCTGGAAGACTAAGGTGCTGCTCAAAGTAATGATAGTTCATTCATTTTGATCACGAGGCCAATTTTCATGGTGAGGCTCATTCCTTTCCTCTTTCCAGGCATTTTGCTGCTGCAGTCAGTGCGGATTAGTGCAAGCTGTAACCTGACTCTACTTAAAGGATCCAAAATAATCCCACTTTAGCAATGTGTGATCTGCTGATGAAACAGCTGAGTCTTCCCAAAATAGTCAGCAAGCTTAGTACATTAAAAGCAGTTAACATTAATTGTGTGGTATAAGACGGTTGCCTGGCATAAACACGGGCCTTATAAGATGAGATAAACATAGTGAAATAGGAAGTATTAAGGGGTTTGGCATCTTTGAAAGTAGATAAATTGCCAGGCCCGGATGAAATGTATCCCAGACTGTTAAGAGAAGCAAGGGAGGAAATAGCAGAGATCTGACCATAATTTTCCAATTCTATCTGGCTACCGGTGTGGTGCCGGAAGACTGCTTTGTTTAAAAAGGGAGAAGGGGATAGATCAAGTAATTATAGGCCAGTCAGCCTAACATTGGTCGGTAGTAGGCATATTGTTGGAAAAAATTCTGAGGGGTAAGATAAATCTTCATTCAGAAAGACACTGATTAATCAAGGACAGTCAGCATGGATTTGTTAAGGGAAGGTCGTGTCTGACTAACTTGATTGAATTTTTTGAGGAGGAACCAAGGGGAGTTGATGAGGGTAGTGCATTTGATGTAGTCTACATGGATTTTAGCAAGGCCTTTGACAAGGTCCCACATGGCAGACTGGTCAGAAAAGTAAAAGCCCATCGGATCCAAGGGAAAGTGGCAAGTTGGATCCAAAATTGGCTCAGTGGCAGGAAGCAAAGGGTAATGGTTGAGGAATGTTTTTATGCTGGAAAGCTGTTTCCAGTGGGGTTTTGGAGGCCTCAGTACTAGGTTCTTTGCTGTTTGTGGTATACATCAATTATACAAAAATTGGCCCTGTGATTGATAGTGAGGAAGAAAGCTATAGACTGCTGGAAGATATCAATGGACTGGTCAGGTGGGCATAAAAGTGGCAAATGGAATTCAATACAGAGAAGCGTGAGGTAATGCATTTGGGGAGGGCTAACAAGGAAAGGAAATACACAATATAAATGGTAGGATACTGAGAAGTGCAGGGGAATAGAGGGACCTTGGAGTGCATGTCCACAGATTCCTGAAGGTAGCAGGACAGGTAGATAAGGTGGTTAAGGCGGCATACGGGATATTTTCCTTTATTAGCCAAGGCATAGAATATAAGAGCAGGGAGGTTATGCTAGAACTGTATAAAACACTAGTTAAGCCAAAGCTAGAGTACTGTGTACAGATCTGGTCACCACATTACAGGAAATGTGATTGCACTTGAAAGGGTACAGAGATTTATGAGAATGTTACCAGGACTGGAGAATTTTAACTGAGGAAAGATTGGATAGGCTGGGGTTGTTTTCTTTGGAACAGTGGAGGCTGTGGTGAGACTTGACTAAGTTGTACAAAATTATAAGGGGCCGAAAGAGAGTGGATAGGAAGCACCTATTTCCCCTGCAGAGAGGTCAATAACCAGAGGGCATAGATTTAAAGTAATTGGTAAAAGGATTAGGGGGGTTGAAGAGAATTCTTTTCACCCAGGGGGTGAACATTTTAAAAAGTACTTAGATATGCATTTGAAGTGCCAAAATCTCCAATGCTACACACCAAGAACTGGAAAGTGTGATTAAGCTGGATAGCTCTTTTTCGGCCAGCACAGACACAATGGGTTGAATGACCTCCTTTTGTGCCGTAAATTTTTAGAATTCTATGATAAGTGGTGGGGCCTGTACTCTTTTTTTTGTTTTTTTTAGCTTGATTTTCCTATAGCTAAAGTGCATTCACACTACAGTTGTAGCAATGCTGAATTGTTGTGGAATCTGGTGTTAGGACCTGACCTGACACTATCTCTCCGATTACTTCATACATAGGGCCCAAGTTTCTACAAGAAAAAAAACGGGCGCCCCTCCAAGCTGGGCGCCCGTTTTTCGCGCCTAAAACGGCGCCTAAAAAAATCCTCGGTATTCTCCACCTACCTGTAGGTCCTCTGGCCCTCGGCGCAGCCAGCACGAGCTGTGGGGGGGCGGAGCCAGGTCCCTGCGCTGAAAACAGTGCCGGGACCTCTGCACATGCGCGCTACAGTGGGCACGCAAGTGCAGTAGCTCCAGGCGCTGAACTGTGTGGGAGGGGCCCGAAGCACGCAGCCCCTAGCCCTGGCTGAATGGCCTCACTGGGGCTGCGTGAATAAGGCTCCTCCCACGGCCAGCTCCTGCTCCCTGCCCCCGACCAGACCCGACACCCGCTTCCCCCTGCCTCCGGACCAGACCCGACACCCACTCCTCCCCCCTGCCTCCGGACCAGACCCGACACCCCCCCCCCCCCCCCCCCCCCCCCCCGCCGACCAGACCCGAGACCCGCTCACCGCCCCCCGATTGACCCGACCTGCGCTCCTGTTCCCGCTCCCCGCCCCCCCCCCCCCCCCCCCCCGACTGGACCCAACCCGACCCGCATTCCCACACCCCCCCCCCCCCCACTGGACCCGACTCCCGCTCCCAGACTGGATCCGATCCGACCTGACCTCCCCCTCCCTCCCTCCCCCCCGTCTCTCTCTCTCCCTCCCCCTCTCTCTCCCTCCCTCCCTACCCCTCTCTCTCTCTCTCCCCCTCCCGCTCAGCGGCACGAATGGCTTTCTTTCCCCCCCCCCCCCCCCCCCCCCCCGCTCAGCGACACGAACGGCTTTCTCCCCCCCCCCTCCCGCTCAGCGGCACGAACGGCTGCAGAATTCTCCCTGGCTGAAGCACTTTCACACAGGTAGGAAGATGGTTTATTTAATCTTTTCTTGGCTTATAAATGTTTATTCAGGTTGGATTTATTTGTATAATATTTGTAGAAGTATAAATAAGGATTTATTGTTAAATTTAATGAGTTCCCTTCCCCCCACCTCGTTCTGGACGCCTAATTTGTAACCTGCGTCTGATTTTTTAATGTGTAGAACAGGTTTTTTCAGTTCTACAAAAATCTTCACTGGCTCCATTCTACTTTAGTTTGGAGTACGTTTTCACTGTGGAAACTTTCAAATCAGGCGTCAGTGGCCGGACACGCCCCCTTTTGAAGAAAAAATTCTGTTCCAAAGTAGAACTGTTCTACCTGACTAGAACTGCAGAAAAAAAAATGTGGAGAATTGCGATTTCTAAGATAGTCCGTTCTCCACCAGTTGCTCCTAAAAATCAGGCGTAAATCATGTGGAAACTTGGGCCCATAAAGTGGTTACTAGGAAATGTGGGCTTGAAACATAGAAAATAAGTGCAGGCGTAGGCCATTCGGCCTTTCGAGCATGGCTGATCAAGCAACTTCAGTACCCCATTCCTCCTTTCTCTCCATACCCCTTGATCCCCTTAGCCATAAGGGCCACATTTAACTCCCTTTTGAATATATCTAACGAACTGGCCTCAGCAACTTTCTGTGGTAGAGAATTCCACAGGTTCACAATTCTGAGTGAAGAAGTTTCTCCTCATCTTAGTCCTAAATGGCTTGCCCCTTATCCTTAGACTGTGACCCCTGGTTCTGGATTTCCCCAACATCGGGAACATTCTTCCTGCATCTAACCTGTCCGATCCCGTCAGAATTTAATATATTTCTATGAGGTTCCCTCTCATTCTTCTAAATTCTAGTGAATATAAGCCTAATCGATCCAGTCTTTCTTCATATGTCAGTCCTGCCATCCCGGGAATCAGTCTGGTGAACTGCACTCCCTCAATAGCAAGAATGTCCTTCCTCAGATTGGAAGACCAAAACTGTACACAATATTTAAGGTGTGGCCTCACCAAGGCCCTGTACAACTGCAGCAAGACCTCCCTGCTCCTATACTCAAATCCTCTCACTATGAAGGCCAACATCCCATTTGCCGCCTTCACCGCCTGCTGTACCTGCATGCCAACTTTCAATGACTGATGTACCATGACATCCAGGTCTCGTTGCACCTCCCCTTTTCCGATTCTGTCACAATTCGGATAATATTCTGCCTTCCTGTTTTTGCCACCAAAGTGGATAACCTCACATTTATTCACATTATACTGCATCTGCCATGCATTTGCCCACTCACCTAACCTGTCCAAGTCACCCTGCAGCCTCTTGGCATCCTCCTCACAGCTCATGCTGCCACCCAGCTTAGTGTCATCTGCAAACTTGGAGATACTACATTCAATTCCTTTGTCCAAATCATTAATGTATATTGTAAATAGCTGGGGTCCCAGCACTGAACCATGCGGTACCCCACTAGTCACTGCCTGCCATTCTGAAAAGGACCCGTTTATTCCTACTCTTTGCTTCCTGTCTGCCAATCAGTTCTCTATCCACGTCAATACATTACCCCCAATACCATGTGCTTTAATTTTGCACACTAGTCTCTTGTGTGGGACCTTGTCAAAAGCCTTTTGAAAGTCCAAATACACCACATCCACTGGTTCGCCCTTGTCCACTCTACTAGTTACATCCTCAAAAAATTCTAGAAGATTTGTCAAGCATGATTTCCCTTTCATAAATCCGTGCTGACTTGGACCGATCCCATCACTGCTTTCCAAATGCGCTGCTATTACATCTTTATTAATTGATTCCAACATTTTCCCCACTACCGATGTCAGGCTAACTGATCTATAATTCCGTGTGTTCTCTTTCCCTCCTTTGTTGAAAAGTGGTGTTACATTAGCTACCCTCCAATCCATAGGAACTGATCCGGAGTCTGTAGAATGTTGGTAAATGACCACCAATGCATCCACTATTTCTAGGGACACTTCCTTAAGTACTCTGGGATGCAGACTATTAGGCCCTGGGGTTTATCGGCCTTCAATCCCATCAATTTCCCTCACTCAGTTTCCTGACTAATAAGGATTTCCTTCAGTTCCTCCTTCTCGCTAGACCCTTGGTCCCCTAGTATTTCCAGAAGGTTATTTGTGCCTTTCTTCGTGTATTGGCTGAACCAAAGTATTTGTTCAATTGGTCTGCCATTTCTTTGTTCCCTATTATAAATTCACCTGATTCTGACTGCAAGGGACCTACATTTGTCTTCACTATTCTTTTTCTCCTCACATATCTATAGAAGCTTTTGTAGTCAGTTTTTATGTTCTCTGCAAGTTTACTCTCATATTCTATTTTTCCCCTCCTAATTAAACTCTTTGTCCTCCTCTGCTGAATTCTAAATTTCTCCCAGTCCTCGGGTTTGCTGCTTTTTCTGACCAATTTATATGCCTCTTCCTTGGATTTAATACTTTCCCTAATTTTCCTTGGATTTAACACTTTCCCTAATTTTCCTTGTTAGTCACGGTTGTGGAAATGTAGGCTGAAGCTTCTTCTTCATTGAAAGCTATCTTGTGATAATGATGAGTTGTTTTCTTCCTAGTATAAAAAAAAAGTATATTTACTATGTGTTTTAAAAATATTCAGGCTTTCACACTTTAAAAAAAAATCTTTCACAGATCCGATCAACAGGGGAGGAACTGGATTTCCACTTCTGCCATTGTATCAGATATGCTGATACTGAAAACGTAATCTCAAGTTCCATTAAAAGGAGCCGCAGGGCAGCAAACATCAACAATTTAGTAATTAAACCATCTATAAAATGTATGGTACAGGAAAGGCTACATGTTTAAGGAAAAAAAATAACTGTTGCATTTTGTCTGCAAGATCTCTTGGTTTGTATGGAAATGAAGATGGTTCTGTGCACAGAAAAAACTTGGCCATCCTCCGTCAGTTAGTATGTCAGGTGAGTTGTGGTCAGTGTCACATCTAACATTATTTCACAATCTATTAATATATTAAAGATTTTGTATCCAATATGTCATGACTGTACACTTTTTATTGTCACACATTGTTGATTGGCAGCAATGAGGTAATCATCATCATCATAGGCAGTCCCTCGGAATCGAGGAAGACTTGCTTCCACTCCTAAAGTGAGTTTTTTTGTGGCTGAACAGTCCAATGCGAGAGCCACAGACCCTGTCACGGGTGGGACAGACATTCGTCGGGGGGAAGGGGGGGGGTGGGACTGATTTGCCACATGCTCCTTCCGCTGTCTGCGCCTGACCTCTTCATGCTCACGGCGTTGAGATTCGAAGAGCTCAACGCCCTCCCGGATGCACTTCCTCCACTTAGGGCGGTCTTTGGCCAGGGGCTCCCAGGTGTTAGTGGTGATATCGCACTTTACCAGGAAGGCTTTGAGGGTGTCCTTGTAATATTTCTGCTGCCCACCTTTGGCTCGTTTGCCGTGAAGGAGTTCCGCATAGAGCAATTGCTTAGGGAGCCTCTTGTCTGGCATGTTCAGAGTGGGGTGGACGGGTTGACTGCGCAGATGGCGGTTGGTGGATGTGGTGTGGTTGGCGTCGCGGGGGCGTGGCTCCGGGGTGGCCGGGGCTGGGGGCTCGACATCCGGGGGTGTTCGGCATTTGGGAAGGATTCTGACGGGACGGGGCGGGTTGGGTGCGGGGGGAGTGTTTCCAGTGTTGGGTGAGTCCGGAGCCGGGGGTTGGCATGCTCTTGGGATGGGGGTGGATTGTTTGGGGCTGGGATTGGGAGAGACTTCTTCACTCGGGGAGTTGTTGGCCTGCGGGGTTCCCTGCCGCGGAGAGTTGTTGATGCCAGTTCATTGGATGTTTTCGGGAGGAAGTTGTATGTGTTCCTTGCGGCTGGAGGGTGTGGAGGGGGCGTGAGGTGGGGGGGAGGGAGGAGTTGCTGGGATGGATGTTCAGCCATGATCTTGTTGAATAGCGGTGCAGGCTCGAAGGGCTGAATGGCCTACTCCTGCACCTATTTTCTAAGTTTCTATGCGAACTATGTGGCCTGCCCAGCGAAGCTGATCAGGTGTGGTCAGTGCTTCAATGCTGGGGGTGTTGGCCTTTGCGAGGACACTGATGTTGGTGCACCTGTCCTCCCAGGGGATTTGCAGGATCTTGTGGAGACATTGTTGGTGATATATCTCCAGCGACTTGAGGTGTCTTCTGTATATCGCCCATGCCTCTGATCCATACAGGAGGGCGGGTATTACTACAGCCCTGTAGACCATGAGCTTGGTTGTAGATTTTATGGCCTGGTCTTCGAACACTCTTTTCCTCAGGCGGCCAAAGGCTGCACTGGCGCACTAAAGGCGATGTTGAATCTCCGCATCAATGTCTGCCTTGGTTGATAAAAGGCTCCCGTGGTATGGGACGTGGTCCACATGTTGAGGGCCACGCCGTGAATCTTGATGACTGGGGGGCAGTGGTAATACAAATATGAAGAACGGAGGAGATTATTGAGTTATTTTATAGAAGTGTTTAAAATTATGACGGGATGGAACAGAGTAAAAATAAACATCATGTTTCCAGTGATTGAGTGGTCTAGAACCTGGGACATGGGTAAAAGATTAAATGTATGTGATTTAGGAAAAAGTGCAGGAGGAATGTAGAAGGGGCTGTGAGGCTGTGTAATGCACCACTGGAGCTGCTGATTAAAGTAGGAACAATGTCAACATTTAAGAATAGTTTCGATTGGTGGTGGGAGGAAAGGGGAATAAGGGAATATAGGAACAGGGCCTTATGAGCGGATGCTGCAAATCTGAAATGCCAGCATAAAATGCTGGAAATACTCAGTAGGTCTGGCAGCATTGCGACCTGAGACGTGAACTCTGTTTCTCTCTCCATGGATGTTACCTGACTTGTTCAGAATTTGCATCATTTTCTGTTTTCTCAGAGGCTTTCCTTTACCATCCAAGGCCTTGAAAGCATCCAGCAGCAGTCCCTATACACTTTTTAAAAAAAAAACTTTTAACATCTTTTGCAGCAAGCCCCTAAGTTAATTAAAAAGTTTTAAAAACAGTCCAAAAGCTTAAATGCAAACTTACACGAAAAATTTAGGTGTCCCTTTAAAAGGTGCTGACAGCACCTCTGTCAGTCTCTTTACATGCTGGGTTTCCCTGGTGTGGTTATGACCCAGTGATGAACTGAGCACTAGGGTCAAAGTTGGCTGTGGTGACATTCAGTCGGCATGCTGTCACCAATCCGTCATTTATTTTGCCGGTCGCTAATCCTTACTGGCAGCGCTACGAAGAGGACATGCGGGACCCACCGCCAGCTGGCAAAAGAATGATGCCGCCGCTCTTTCACCATTTTTTTGTCAGTAATGGGTGGCATTAATCTTCTGAATTTTTAGCCCGATATTTTTTACCCAAAGCTTTGACTGGTAGCTGAAGCTGGATCCGTCGGTCTGAACATGTTCCATGTGCACAACTTCCAGGATGCAACAGTACCATTAGTTAGCCTCTCTCATCAGATTTTAAAATGGACAGTGGTGTCCATTTATCATTAGTTCACACATGGAAGAGTTTAGGCAAATAAAGCCCCAACATCATCTCCAGCACAACATAACAAAAGGTTCTGAGGATGTCCGCTTTTACATTTATCGTGAGATAATTTTGAATTGGTTATGTCTCTTTTATAACAAACTTAAATTTAATTGTTAATAACACACCAGCTTTTAAAACAAAAAAAGAGGGAATCTTTTTATAATGAAATCTCTCTTGTCATGCCCAAGTATCACTATATCAGGATGTGCCTTTAATGATGTCAGAACATCCCAATGTGCTTCACAGCCAATGAAGTATGTTTGAAGTGTAGTTACTGATTAATGTAAGCAAAGTTGGCATTCAATTTGCACACAGCAAGATCCCACAAACAGCTAGAGATCAATTACTGGCTAATGTGTTTTAGTGATGTTGCTGGAGAGATTCATGTTGGACAGGATACTGGGGGAACTCTTCTGCTCTTCGAATAGTGGCATGGGATCTTTTACATCACTTGAGAAGGTAGACAGAGCCTTGGTTTAACATCTCATCTGAAAGACAGCACCTCCGATAGTGCAACGCTCTCAGTATTGCTGAAGTGTCAGCCTATATTATGTGCTCAAATCTCTGGAGTGGGGCGTAATACACTAAAGCATGGATGCTCCTCCGAGCTGCTGGTAATGGGTTAGCACTCAAATGACAAAAGGACTGGTAACATTTTGGTCACTCCAGAATGAACATACAGCTGGAATGGACTCTTCAGTATTTGGAATTGAGGTACAGTACTCATCAAGATGGGTTTCCTGCCATCACTCAGCAATGAAAACAGGGCAACTGCAGTCAACTGACCTTGGAGATTCCACTGCTGAGTTGAGAATAAGAGACAGTAAATATGAGGTATAACCTAAGGTGTATGTGTGCTAAGAAACTTTAAAAATAATTGTAGTATGAAACTATTTTAACGGAAGGCTTCTTGCAAGTTTTCAATCAATTTCTAGCAAACAATATGATCTTCCAATTACTTTTTTAAAAAAAAGTTAAATGTGAATGCTGGAACCGATTAGTTGATTTGGCTGTTTAATGTTGAAGATCTCCCTGCTGTTTTGTATTGTGATCCGATTACTCCTTCCCAATGAATGAAAGTTAGAAATCTTTTAGCAAATGATCTAATATGATTAATTTGTTATCTTTCAGAAGACTACAACTTTTGAGAATGTTTGGACAAAACAATCAAATTCACCAGTGATTTATGAAAAAGGAAGGATTTACTTTGACAATTACAGATGTTGTTTTTGTAGGTAAGTCATAAGGCCTTAAAGAATTAAAAGAAAAATGTATGACAAAATATGTGCCACATGTTATATTACACGATCATATTAAATTATAGTGATACAGAATATGGCTTAAAAGCATGACACAAGTTAGAGCCTTGGATTATTTGCATATTCTGCAGAATGTACATTGCAACTCCATGCAACAGTGCCTCCATTTAACTGTTTGTTGTGTGTCAGCTCTGGCCCTCAGCCGACCTTGCTGTTTGAATTGCCTAAACTTCACAAATCTGAGAAGATTGAGGATGCACTACTTTGCGAGTCTCCTGTGGTGAGTTAATTTAATATCTGTGTAAAAATGAACAATTATGTAAAACCTCCTATCAATGCTACCTGGACTTCCTAGAACCTGTCATGACATCTCAGACAAAATAAGGCAGTTTATCCCCTGTAGGCATCTGTGCAGAGGCAGCATCTCCTTTTTATTTTTCTCCTGAGGGACATTTGCATGTCCTGACGGATTCCAGGCACAGACCTAAGTTATGATTGAGCCGTGCACCTGAACAATGTGTGTGTGTGTGTGCTGCTGAGATTGCTGCTGAGATTGGAGTTTTCTGGCTGTGTGTTGGAGATAGAAATTACCCATGACTTTTCCCTTAAATGATCTTAATCCCTTGCTTGGATAATTTCTGGCCTGTCCCCAGAACTCTCACTGACCCTCTGGCCCAGAATTAACATAATGGACCTCTGTTCCTTTTTCCTCTCCCCTGCGCTAGGAATGCCTATTCCCCATATATAGGGCAGAGGAAAACCTATTCTAATAACTCTTTTATGTTATTTAAACTCCTGCAACTACTTGGAAATTTTTCAGTCATATTGTGGAATTTCATCAGCTTTCCACCGCGTTTTTCGGCGGTATTTCTTCGTTTTGGATGGAAAACCACCCGGTGGGAAATTCATGGAAGTGTTCCGCCGGTGGTTTTGAAATACCGCTGGGGAGTGGACCGCCGGCGTGCAACTCTCAATAAACCACTTTCGCCCGAGTTTGGTCAGACGTGACCCATAGATGGGGGGAATAAAATACCGGGGAAAAACCAGTCGGAGCAGCCCTTGGAACGGTGGTAGGTTTGAAACCCTGCAAAAAAGGTAAAGCTTTTTAAAAAAAAAAAAAAAAAATCTTTTGCAGTGATTCAGTAGAAAAGGGTCTTGTGAATGTTTTGCGATTTTTATTTTTTTGTTTTTTGGAAAAATATTATTTGTTTTCCCCCCTTCCTAGGCCCAACTCGCAGCGGTAATCAGCCTTGGACTAAAGTTGACAAGGATCGTGTTTTCCGCCGCGAATCCTCGTACAAATCCAAATTTTTTTTTCCTGCCGGCTGGATTTTTTTTCTATTTTTTTCATTAATTTTCCGTCTTTCTTAATAGCATAGTCATAGCATTTTTTTGCACAGCTTTTGGTGTTTTTTGATCAATTTTAACAATCACTATGGGATTTGTTTCAAATAAATTGCTTGAAATGATTGTAAATCCTTTTAATTAAGGGATATTTTTCCAATCTACTGTGGAGGTTTAAACAACATGGCGTGCAAGAGAATGAGAGTAAGAATGAGACAGGTCATTGAGCCCATCCACTCACTGATTGGAAGAATGGCTGAGATTGTTTCTGAGACAAATATTTGTATTGCCATCTTGCTACAGACCTAATCATACTTAAATGCCCAATTCTTTTGAGAAAAAAAATCAGTTAATTCTTTGAGTTCAGTGGCAGTTTACTTCTTTGATTCATAAATAATAAATTGCATTTTAGAAAGGAACTTCAGCATGGAAGTAAGTTAAATGACATCTACTTTATTAGCCCTACAGTAGTCATGTGGAGATACTGGCCTTGATATTACACAGTGGAATACTAGTGTACAAATTCTTAATGAGTTCATCAGAGATTCCTATGTCCCTTGTTTTAGTGGAGATGTTCACCTATTTATTTTTAAAGAGAACACATCCACTAAAATAGAAAAGAGGAGTTTTGGATGAATACATTAAATATTCCATGGTTTAATTTTTAGGTTACTTGTTTCTCCTGGATTAATTTTTAGTCTTCACTGTTTGGTGGTTCTGGCACACTAGCATGACTCAACATCAACAAAACATTTTTAACACTTTGAATGGAAGTGTTAGAAGAAGTTCCTTTTGTTGTATGCCATCCTAGTTTGGTTACTTGTGAAACCTTGTAACTATGAATAAATTAAAAGTCAAATGTAAAAAAAAACTAATAGCACTAGTAAGTAGACAATATTTATTACACTTACTATAGTAATGTTTCCCGTTAACTTCCAATATTGCTGTGGTCTCCTGATCTTACAATTTGTTTTCCATACAAAGAGCTTCTGCCTTTTCACTGACTTTCTTTATAATTTCAAATATTTACATCCAAATATATATCAGACTGATTTTCCCTTCCCAATGACATTTTGCATAATTCATAGAACAAAATATAGGAATCATCCCTGCAACCTTTCTTTGTACAGCACCCTTCCTAACACATCAGTTCATTTTATTTTTAATCTTTGGGCTGTATAGCTGCGTAGTGTAGTGGTTATGGTCCTGGTCTCGCAAGTCTGAAGTTATGAGTGGCAAGTGAAATGGGGAGTGTAGAAGGGAAAGCCTAGAGCAGCAACAGGCATACCTTCAGAATGAGCTATGCACCTAGTGAAGCTACTACACGGGGTTGCCTGCATATTAAATAGCAAAAGCAGCAGGCTATAGATAAAGCCAATCCAGTTGAGAATGGTGGTAAGCAACCAGATAACTAACGGGAGGAGGACGTTACATGATCATTCCCATCTTCAACTGTGGTGGAGCCTATTCTCTGAGTGCAAGAAACAAGGCTAAAGTTTTTGCAAGCTTCTTCAGTCAAAAGTGCTGAATGAATGATTCTATTTGGTCTCCTCCTCCATCATAGATGCCATTGTCCAGCCAATTTGGATCACTTCACGTGACATTAAGAAGTGGTTCAATGTACTGGACACAGCAAAGTCTATGTACCCTGCTAACATCCTGGTTAAGTGATGAAGATCTATAGCTTTTCACCCCCCCTAGCCAAGCTTATTCCAGTACAGCTATAACATATCTACGTAACAAGTGTGATAGATTGTTCTGCTATGTCCTATCAACTCAAAACCAGTTAGAATCTTACACTGCTCTATCAGTCATCTCCCAATCATCAGTAAAGTGGTGGAAGGATTCATCAATAGTGTCATCCTGCAACACAGGAATACATGCATACTAAAGAGTGGAAGCAGCATGCTATAGACAGAGCTAAGCAATCCCATAATCAATGGATCAAATCAAAGCTCTGCAGTCCTGCCACACCCAGTCATGAATGGTGGTGGATCGTTAAACTAATGAGAGGAGCAGGCTCCATGAATATCCCCATCCTCAATGATGGTGGAGCCCAGCACGTGAGTGTAAAAAAACAAGGCTGAAGCATTTGCAACCATCTTCAACCAGAAGTGTCAAGTGGATGATGCATAACGGCCTCCTCCTGAGGTCCCCTTCCCTCCATGTTAAGGCCATGAATGATTCTATAGAATCATTGATGATTCTATAGAATTTGGCTCTTTTTATGACTCCTCCAATAATGAAGCAGCCTTTGCCAGCCTATAGTAGAATTTTGACAACAGCAACCTTGGGCTGACAAGTGGCAGGCAATATTTCCGCCACGCAAGTGCCATATAATGACCATCTCAAACAAGAGAGAGTCCAACCCCCTCCCCATGACTTCCTACAGCACCATCATTGCTGAGTACCCCACTGTCAATATCTTTGGTGGGGGGGTGTCACCATTGGTGAGGTATGACTTGAATATGCATAGAAAGGACAACATTTGTGGAGCTTGTGTGGGGCACAATGGGTCCAAGTTTGCCCAGGAGTTGCTCCGTTTTATTTTGGATCAACTAGATTTTTTTGGAGTAACTTAAAAATCGCAATTCTCCCCATTTAATTTGCTTCAGTGTAAGTGAGTTAGTTAGGTTTTTAAAAAAAAAAATTTCCAAAAGGGGACGTTACCAGCCACTTACACCTGTTTTGGCCACTTAAGCAAGGTTAGCCAGCTAAAAGTTACACCAAACTAACTTAGGCCAGCATATGTGGCCACTTGTGTCCGCTCAGAAAAATCTTGCGGTGAATTAAGAAATCAGCGCAGGTAGCCAGAGATGGGGGGGGGGAAGGGAAGTGAGAGGATTTTGCAAAGCACTAAACATCTTCACAACAACATTAAAGAAGCATAAAAACCATCATCAATAATAAATGAAAAATAAATCAATTACTAAAAAATAAAAAGTCCTATCTCGTCGACTGCAGCACATCGGCGAGGGCGAGGGATGGGAGGCTAGCAACAAGCAGCAGGAGAGCCCTCCGGGGCATGTCAATGGAACTATTTGAAAGATGCAAACATTGGACTCGAGCTGCGCCCCCCACCCCCCGCCCATCACGGCGCCTCCTGCTCCTGCTCCCCCGAGCGCTTCCAGCTCCTGCTCCTGCTCCTGCTCCCCTGGGCGCCTCCAGCTCCTGCTCCTGCTCCCCCGAGCGCCTCCAGCTCCAGCTCCCTGCTCCTGCTCCCCCAGGCGCCTCCAGCTCCTGCTCCTGCTCCCCCGGGCTCCCCGGCAAGCTTCCCTCGGCACACACTGAACTGGGGTCTTAAGTGAGTGTGGGAAGGCAGTGGCCGGCCTGTGCAGCAGGCCACTCGGCCCGGGATAGAGGCGGCGAACATCGGGTCATCCCTTCGGCCAGGGATAGGGGCGGCGAGCATTGGGACGCGCTGGGAAGGCGAGGAGCTACTGCACATGCGCGCAGACTCCACTACACATACGCACAGCTGCCGGCATTGTTTTTGGTGCAGGGCTGTAGCTCAGCCCCCCACTGTGATTGCCACGCCGCGCCAGACCCTAGGACGGTCCACGGAGTGAGGAGAATCAGCAGCTACATTTTTGGCGTCGCTTTTGGAGTAGAAAGTTGGCGCACCATGGGTAAGTCGCTGGAAAAAGGGGTTGGGGAAACTTGGGGCCAATGTTGCTATCTTGAGTTGGCCGTTGCATATTTTGCTGTAAGTAGTGGCATTGAGTGTGTCTCTGTCCTCCTTAAAGATCTGCCTAGATCTTGTTCCCAGGCTTTCTGCCCTTGGTTCTGGAGTTGAGCATGATGCACAAGGTGGTGTGGCTACAAGAGACTGTTGAGTGGTGGAAGCGTTCTAGGAAGGTTGGCTCGCATTGATAGCATTGCTATTGAATTATTATTTTCCTCCCGCTTGCCCCATATCTACAAACCTTCCTCTTTCCCTCATACACCAATAAAATGTTACCTAGTTGCCACTCATATGTTCATATGAACATAACATTGCTCTTTCTGTTAGGATTCTTGTTTTTTTGCATAAAGTTACAGCACACTAACATTAAATCTGAAAGCATTTTCATAATTTTAAATATCCTTTTACACACAAGGGAGAAATATTACCCAAACCATCAGACCACAAGCCATCAATTATAGCTCTGGCTGCAAATAACTGGCTCATCCGTATGTCTACTAAGACTGCAGAAATTCTAGAAAAAATCTACCTCTCATCTCAATGGAAATTCAGGTATGCAAACAATTAACATTCCTCACGAAAGATTTATTTAATTAGAATGCAAGATTACTCCTCTCTAAGTGCTGAAATAACATAGCAGTTTCTATTCCTTATCCATTCCAAAATTTGCTGTGGTAGAATAGCTTTATTTCTGTTTTTGTTCTCTGTACTTTATTAGGCTAATTTATGTTGTTGTTTTTTTCTTTCTAAGTACTTGTGGAATTCTTATTAGCTTCTGCCAATTCAAGTACATACAGTCTACATTTATCATAAAATCATACAGCACAGAAGGAGGTCATTCGCTCATCATGCCTGTGCCGGCTCTTTGAAAGAGCTATCGAATTAGTCCGACTCCCCTGCTCTTTCTTCATAGCTCTGCAATTCTCCCCTTAAATATATATCGAATTACCTTTTGAAAATTACTATTGAATCTGCTTCCTCCACCCGTTCAGGCAGTGTATTCCAGATCATTAATAACACACTGTGTAAAAAATCTCATCTATCCTATAGTTTTTTTTGCTAATAACCTTAAATCTGTGTCCTCTGGTTACAGATGTTCCTGCCAGTGGAGACAGTTTCTCCCTATTTACTGTATCAAAATCCCTCAATTTTTTAACACCTCTATTAAATCTTTTCTTTGCACCAAGGAGAACAATCCCAGCTTCTCTAGTCTCTCCACATAACTGAAGTCCTGTATCCCTGGTACAATTCTAGTGAAGCCTTGACACCCTTCTTAAAGTGTGGTGCCTAGAATTGGACACAATACTCCAGCTGAGGCCTGGTAAGGTATGAGTGAGATATTATTGGTCAAAGATATCCAATACGTTTGCAGTGAGAGATCAAAAAGGATATAAATACATTTAAGATAGAAAGGTGGGAGATAATGATAAACTAATCAAACTGAGAGGGGATATTTGGAAAGGCATAATTCAATTAAACAGTCAGCATGGTTTTATGAAAGGGAAATCATGTTTGACAAATTTGCTGGAGTTCTTTTGAGGATGTAACGAGCAGGGTGGATAAGGGGGAACCAGTGGATGTGGTGTATTTGGATTTCCAGAAGGCATTTGATAAGGTGCCACATAAAAGATTACTGCACAAGATAAAAGTTCACTGGGTTGGGGATAATATATTAGCATGGATAGAGGATTGGCTAACTAACAGAAAACAGTGAGTCGGAATAAATGGGTAATTTTCCGGTTGGCAAACAGTAACTAGTGGGGTGCTGCTAGTGCTAGGGATCGGTGCTGGGTCCTGAACTATTTACAATCTATATTAATGACTTGAATGAAGAGACCGAATGTAATGTAGCCAAGTTTGTTGATGATACAAAGATAGGTGGGATAGCAGATTGTGAGGAGGACACAAAAAATCTGCAAAGGGATATAGACAGGCTAAGTGAGTGGGCAAAAAATTGAAGATGGAGTATAATGTGGGAAAATGTGAGGTTATCCACTTTGGCAGTAAAAATAGAAAAGCAAATTATAATTTAAATGGAGAAAAATTGCAAAGTGCTACAGTACAGAGGGACCTGGGGTCCTTGTGCATGAAACACAAAAAGTTAGTATGCAGGTACAGCAAGTAATCAGGAAGGCAAATTAAATGTTGGCCTTTATTGCAAGGGGGATAGAGTATAAAAGCAGAGAAGTCCTGCTACAACTGTACAAGGTATTGATGAGGCCACACTTAGAGTACTGTGTATAGTTTTAGTCTCCGTATTTAAGGAAGGATATACTTGCACTGGAGGCTGTTCAGAGAAGGTTCACTAGGTTGATTCCGGAGATGAGTTATGAAGATAAGTTGTGAATGCGGAGAGGATATTTCCACTCATGGGGGGAAAACTAAAATTAGGAGACATTAGTCTCAGAATAAGAACATAAGAAATCGGAGCAGGAGTAGGCCATACGGCCCCTCGAGCCTGCTCCGCCACTTAATATGACGATGTCTGATCCGATCATGGATCAGGTCCACTTCCCTGCCCGTTCCCCATAACCCCTTATTCCCTTATGGGTTAAGAAACTGTCTATCTCTGTCTTAAATCTACTCAATGACCCATTTAAAACTGAGATGAGGAAGCATTTCTTCTGAGGATTGTAAATCTATGGAATTTTCTGCCCTAGAGAGCTGTTGAATATATTTAAGGCGGGATTGGACAGATTTTTGAGAGATAAGGGAATAATGGGTTAAGGGGAGCAGGCAGGGAAGTGGAGCTGAGTCCATGATCAGATCAGCCATGATCTTATTAAACGGAGGAGCAGACTCGAGGGGACAAATGGCCTACTCCTGTTCCTATTTCTTATGTTCTTAGGATAAGATCCCTGGTCTGGATGGATTGCATCCGTGCATATTAAAAGGAGTTAGGGAAGAGATAGCAGAGGCACTATTGCATATCTATAACAATTCAGTAGAAAAGGGAATAGTGCCAGAAGACTGCCAGACAGCTAATGTTATTTCTTCATTTAAAAATGGAAATGGAACAAGTTCAGGGAACTATTGACCAGTTAGCTTAATATCGGTGATAAGAAAGATTATGGAATCTTTACTCCGATATAATAGAAAAACATCTAGAAACCAAAAATATAATAAAGGGTACTCAGCACGGATTTCAACAGAGAAGGTCATGCTTATTGAGTTCTTTGGAAAAAGTAACAGAGTAGACCAGGGTAATGTCGTAGCTGTAATAGTTTTTGATTTTCAAAAGGCCTTCGCTAAGGTACCGCATGTGGAGTCAGGGGATGGGTATCAGAATGGATAGCAAACTGGCTTATTCCCTAACTCCTTTTAATATGCACTGATGCAATCCATCCAGACCAGGGGTCTTGTCCTCTCTCAGTTTGATTATTTTATCAATTATCTCCCCTCTTTATCTTAAATGTCTTTATATATTTGTTGATCTCTCACTGCAAATGTATTGGATATCTTTGATTAAGGGTTAAAGGCAACTACTCAGACTGGCAAAAGGTGAGAAGTGGTGTTCACAGGGATCAGTTCTGGGACCACTATTGTTCACAATTTATATTAACGATTTGGACTTGGGAATCTGAAGTACAATTTCTAAATTTGCAGACAACATTGCGGGGGGGGTGTAGTTAATACAAAGGAAGATAGTGACAAAATACAAGACTTGCAAAATGGGTGTTTAATTGGCAAATTAATTTCAATATAGATAAGTGTGAAGTGGTGCATTTTGTAAGAGGCCACATATTCCTTGGATAATAAGAGTCTAAATGGAGTAGAGGAGCAAAGGGATCTCTGGGTACGGATACACATATCACTAAAAGCGGCACAGATTACTAAGACCATGAAAAAGCAAACCAAGGACTGGGGTTTATTTCTAGAGGGATAAAATTACAAAGCGGGGAAGTCATATTAAACTTGTATAGAACCTTGGTTGGAGTGCCGCAGGGATCAGTGCTGGGACCCCAACTATTTACAATCTATATTAACGACCTGGAAGAAGGGACTGAGTGTAACGTAGCCAAGTTTTCTGACGATACAAAGATGGGAGGAAAAGCAATGTGTGAGGAGGACACAAAAAACCTGCAAAAGGACATAGGCAGGCTAAGTGAGTGGACAAAAATTTGGCAGATGAAGTATAATGTTGGAAAGTGTGAGGTTATGCACTTTGGCAGAAAAAAATCAAAGAGCAAGTTATTATTTAAATGGAGAAAGATTGCAAAGTGCTGCAGTACAGCGGGACCTGGGGGTCGTGGTGCATGAAACACAAGGTTGTGGTACAACAAGTGATCAGGAAAGCCAATGGAATCTTGGCCTTTATTGCAAAGGGGATGGAATATAAAAGCAGGGAAGTCTTGTTACAGTTATACAGAGTATTGGTGAGGCCACACCTGGAATGCTGCATGCAGTTTTGGTTTCCATATTTAAGAAAGGATATACTTGCTTTGGAGGCAGTTCAGAGAAAGTTCACTAGGTTGATTCCGGAGATGAGGGGGTTGACTTATGAGGAAAGGTTAAGTAGGTTGGGCCTCTACTCATTGGAATTCAGAAGAATGAGAGGTGATCTTATTGAAATGTATTTGATTATAAATGGGCTTGACAAGGTGGATGCAGAGAGGATATTTCCACTGATAGGGAAGACTAGAACTAGGGGGCATAATCTTAAAATAAGGGACCACCCATTTAAAACTGAAATGTGGAGGAATTTCTTCTCCTGAGGGTTGTAAATCTGGAATTCGCTGCCTTAGAGAGCTGTGGAAGCTGGGTCATTTAATAAATTTAAGACAGAGATAGACAGTTTTTTAACCGATAAGGGGTTATGGGGAGCAGGCAGGGAAGTGGACCTGAGTCCATGATCGGATCAGCCATGATTGTATTAAATGGCAGAGCAGGCTTGAGGGGCCAAATGGCCTACTCCTGCCCCTATTCCTTATGTTCTTATGTTCCATCATCCATAAATATTTTTTGCACAAAGGATGATTGAACATAAGAACATAAGAAATAGGGGCAGGAGTAGGCCATATGGCCCCTCGAGCCTGCTCTGCCATTCAATACAATCATGGCTGATCTTCTACCTCAACTCCATTTTCCTGCACTATCACCATATCCCTTGATTCCCTTAATATCCAAAAATCCATTGATCTCTGTCTTGAATATACTCAACGACTGAGCCTCCACAGCCCTCTGGGGTAGAAAATTCAAAAGATTCACTACCCTCTGAGTGAAGAAATTTCTTCTCATTAGTCGTAAATGGCCAACCCCTTAGGTTATAACCTATAAGCCTATCAGGAAAGACTGATCAGGTGGGGGCTCTTTTCTCCAGATAGAGGTCTTTAAAATGATGAAGAGGCTCGATAGAGTAGACATAGAGATGTTTCTACTTGTAGGGGATTCAAAAACTACGGGGCATAAATATAAAATAGTCACTAATAAATCCAATAGGGAATTCAGGAAAAACATCTTTACACAAAGAGTGGAATCTACTACTGTATCACAGGGAGTAGTTGAGGCAAATAGCATAGATGAATTTAAGGGGAGGCTAGATAAGCACATGAAGGAGAAAAGACTAGAGGAATTTGAAGGTAAGATTAGATGAAGAGGGGTGGGCGGAGGCTCATGTAGAGCATAAAAGCCAGCATAGACCAGTTTGGACAAAGAGCATGTCCCAGTGGTGTAGACTCAATGTAACTTGATGTACGGTGATGTTTGTACAATTAATTGTTATTAACAGGTATTTGACTTGGGACAATACTCAAGAGACAATAGTAGCAAAGACAACACAGAACAAAGTTACAGCTAGAGCGGTGAGTAGTGGGAATGATTTACAGGGTGGTGGTGCTGGTTTAACTGTTATGTTGGTATAAAACTGTATTGGAATTTGCGGGATTCTATGCTGGGTATTATGGCTGAATGTGGCTTTTTGACTATGCATAATTAGCTTCTGTCAATAGTTAGCATTTATTTTAAACACCAAACTGTTGGTTATCTTACAGGGCAAACTTTTGAAATTAGCCAGCAACTGAAGCCAAATTATTTTTTTGCTTCAACTTTTATTTTCCAGTGCATAACTCAGTGCCACGTGTTTCTTTGTGCAAATAAAGATTATCAGTGTTAGCAATTCTTTATAAAACATTTTCCACCAATAATTGGAATATGCAGTCAATGTCACTTGGTTTTGAGGCATACTGATTTCTGCATCAAACAATGGTAATAATTTGTGATGCAGTCAGTTTCAGAAAACAGGCACATTTCCAAAGGAAAATGAGAGCCATTATTTTGCAGTAAACAATTCTGTAGTGATTACATTAGCATTGTTAATCCTTGTGATTATCATTGTGCACAATCGATCATGAGCACCAAACAAAAACTGAATGAAATTAGCCTTGCAAAATGTTTTGAATGGATTGATTACTTCTGTTAATATTGCTCTTAAGCCATCTGCAAAGGAAACATGTTTAGATTTTTTCTCGCAACAGAGCGGGACCAATATCCTCATGGAGGGGTTTGCTTGTGCTGTTGGGGAGGGATTAAACTAGCTTGGCAGGGGGATGGGAACCTGAAACTAGTAAAGCTGGAATTAGAAAGCAAAAATAAAGAGAGTGAGTTTGAAGGAGAGAGGAAACAAGCAGGAAAAAAGGGTAAAAAAGCAAACTTAAAGGCACTTTGTCTAAATGCACATAGCATTTGTAACAAAATAGATGAGTTAACAGCACAAATTGAGACAAATGGGTCTGCTCTGATAACCATTACAGAGATGTGGTTGTAAGGTGACCAGGACTGGTAATGAAATATTCAGGGGTACTTGACAATCTGGAAAGACAGACAGAAAGGAAAAGGAGGCGGAGTAGCTCTATTGATAAAGGATGGAATCACTGCAATAGTAAGAAACGATATTGGCTCAAATGATAAGGGTGTTGAAACAGTTTTTGGGTGGAAATAAAGAACAATAAGGGGAAAAAGTCACTGGTGGGTGTAGTCTATAGGCCCCCTAACAGTAGCAACTCTGTTGGTCGGAACATAAACCAGGAGATAATGGGGGCTTGTAAAAAGGAAACAGCAATAATCATGGGTGATTTTAACCTCCATATTGATTGGACAAATCAAATTGGTCAGGGTAGCCTTGAGGAGGAGTTTATAGAGTGCATAAGGGACAGGTTCCTTGAGCAGCATGTAATGGAACAAACCAGGGGTCAGGCTATCTTAGATCTGGTCCTGTGTAATGAGACAGGATTAATAAACAATCTCCTAGTAAAGGATCCCCTCGGAATGAGTGATCATAGCATGATTGAATTTCAAATTCAGATGGAGGGTGAAAAAGTTGGATCTCTAACCATGTTCTAACCTTAAATAAAGGAGACTATGAAGATATGAGGGCAGAGTTGGGTAAAGTGGACTGGGAAAATAGATTAAAATGTAATATATTCCAGTGAGAAGGAATGGGTGTAAGAGAAAAGATAGCCATCCGTGGCTTACTAAAGAAATAATAAACAGTATCCAATTAAAAACAAGGGCATACAAAGTGGCCAAAACTACTGGGAGCATAGAAGACTGGGAAGCTTTTAAAAGCCAACAAAGAACGACTAAAAAAAATGATTAAGGAAGGGAAGATAGACTATGAAAGTAAACTAGCGCAAAATATAAAAACAGATAGCAAGAGTTTCTATAGGAATATAAAAGGGAAAAAAGTGGCTAAAGTAAATGTTTGTCCCTTAGAGGACGAGACCGGGGAATTAGTAATGGGGTACATGGAGATGGCAGAAACTCTTAAACAAATATTTTGTATCAGTCTTTACGGTAGAGGACAGTAACAATAGTCCGACAATGGATAGTCAAGGGGCTATGGGGGGAGGAACAATCACAATCACAATCACTAAGGAGGTGGTACTCAGTAAGATAATGGGACCAAAGGCAGATAAATCCCCTGGACCTGATGGCTTGCATCCTAGAATCTTAAGAGAAGTAGCGGCAGGGATTGTGGATGCATTGGTTGTAATTTACCAAAATTCCCTGGATTCTGGGGAGGTCCCAGCAGATTGGAAAACTGCAAATGTAATGCCCCTATTTAAAAAAGGAGGCAGACAAAAAGCAGGAAACTATAGACCAGTTAGCCTAACGTCTGTGGTTGGGAAAATGTTGGAGTCCATTATTAAAGAAGCAGCAGCAGGACATTTGGAAAAGCAAAATTCGGTGAGGCAGAGTCAGCATGGATTTATGAAGGGGAAGTCATGTTCGACAAATTTGCTGGAATTCTTTGAGGATGTAATGAACAGGGTGGATAAAGGGGAACCAGTGGATGTGGTGTATCTGAACTTCCAGAAGGCATTTGACAAGGTACCACATAAAGGGTTATTGCACAAAATAAAAGTTCACGGGGTTGGGGGTAATATATTAGCATGGATAGAGGATTGGCTAACTAACAGAGAACAGAGAGTCGGGATAAATGGTTCATTCTTTGGTTGGCAACCAGTAACTAGTGGGATGCCGCAGGGATCAGCGCTGGAACCCCAACTATTTACAATCTATATTAACGACTTGGAAGAAGGGACTGAGTAATGTAGCCAAGTTTGCTGACGATCCAAAGATGGGAGGAAAAGCAATGTGTGAGGAGGACACAAAAAAGCTGCAAAAGGACATAGACAAGCTAAGTGAGTGGCAAACATTTGGCAGATGGAGTATAATGTCGGAAAGTGTGAGGTCATGCACTTTGGCAGAAAACAATCAAAGAGCAAGTTATTATTTAAATGGAGAAAGATTGAAAAATGCTGCAGTACAGCGGGACTTGGGGGTACTTGTGCATGAAACACAAAAGGATAGTATGCAGGTACAACAAGTGATCAGGAAGGCCAATGGTATCTTGGTCTTTATTGCAAAGGGGATGGAGTTTCAAAGCAGGGAAGTCTTGCTTCAGCTATATAAGGTATTGGTGAGGCCACACCTGGAATACTGCGTGCAGTTTTGGTTTCCATATACACGAAAGGATATACTTGCTTTGGAGGAAGTTCAGAGAGGGTTCACTCGGTTGATTCCGGGGATGAGGAGGTTGACTTATGAGGAAAGGTTGAGTAGGTTGGCCTCTACTCATTGGAATTCAGAAGAATGAGAGGCGATCTTATCGAAACATATAAGATTATGAGGGGGCTTGACAAGGTGGATGCAGAGAGGATGTTTCCACTGATGGGAGAGACCAGAACTAGAGGGCACGCAGATAGACTAAGGGGCTGCCCATTTAAAACTGAGATGAGGAGAAATTTCTTCTCCCTGAGAGTTGTAAATCTGTGGAGTTCGCTGCCTCAGAGAGCTGTGGAAGCTGGGACATTGAATAAATTTAAGACAGAAATAGACAGTTTCTTAAACGATAAGGAGATAAGGAGTTATGGGGAGCGGGCGGGGAAGTGGAGCTGAGTCCATGATCAGATCAGCCATGATCTTATTGAATGGCGGAGCAGGTTCGAGGGGCCGTATGGCCTACTCCTGTTCCTATTTCTTATGTTCTTATGTAAAGTACCTCACTTCCAATTGGTGAACCAGTAACTATCTGAAATGCTGTGCAGAGTATTGCAGGTTATAGCCACTCCTGTCGCTCCAGAATATAGTCCATTAATGTAGAAACAATTCTCACCACTGGGCCCAGGCAGGACTTTCTTCAAGGATCTTCCTGTTCTTCCTATTACCTGCTCTAGATGTTTTATTTTATTTAAACCTGCATTGGCACCACTCATTAATTGCATAAACACGTAATTATTTTAGTTGTGCTATTAAAATAATATTTTTCTAGTTTTCAAAGCAAAGTAAGTAGATAAATTATAATTATACAAGTTGACTACAGTACAGTTATAGCAGACTACCCCTTTACACTGACATTATATATAGATTTTGGAATTATGGAGTGTCCTCCTCAAAACCGAGAGAGCTTATGGAGTGTCCTATTTGTCACCATCCTCTGCCTGCTTCACGATGACACGCAGGCCATGATACTTACCAACGGATCCAACACAGACCCAAGTGCAGACCGGGGTCAAGCAAGGCTGTGTCATCGCACCAACACTCTTAATGTTTCCCGCTGCAATGCTTCATCTAACCACCAACAAACTCCCCGCTGGTGAGGAGTTAATCTAAAGGACGAACAGAAAATTGTTCAACCTCCATCGCCTCCAGTCGAGTGCCAAGGTTGTCCCAACCTCTGTCATTGAATTACAGTATGCAGACGACGCTTGCGTTTGTGCACACTGAAGCGTACGAGAATCTGGGCCTTACATTAAACATCTGTAAGATGAAGGTTCTGTACCAACCTGCCCCCACCTCACAGTACTGCCCCCCCGATCATCAAGATCCACGACAAAACCTTGGATAGTGTGGACCACTTTCCATACCTTGGGAGTCTCCTGTCAGTGAGGGCAGACATCGATGATGAAACCCAACACTGCCTTCAGTGTACCAGTGCAGCCTTCGATCACCTGAGGGTAAGAGTGTTTGAAGAACAAGATCTCAAACTTTGCCAAAATCATGGTCTACAGAGCACTAGTGATTCCCGTCCTCCTTTATGCTTCAGAGGCATGGACAATGTACAGTAGGCACCTCAAAGCACTGGAGAAGTACCACCAATGCTGCCTCTGCAAAATTCTGCAAATCCATTGGCAGGATAAGCGTACCAACGTAAATGTTCTCTCTCAGGCCAACATCCCCAGCATCGAAGCATTGATCAATCAGCTCCGATGGGCGGGCCACGTAATCCGCATGCCTGATACAAGACTCCTGAAACAAGCACTCTATTCCAAGCTTCGTCATGGCAAGCGAGTCCCAGGAGGGCAGAGATAATGCTTCAAGGACACTTTCAAAGCCTCCTTGGAAAAAATGTATCATCCCCACCAACTCTTGGGAATCCCTGGCCCTTGACCACTCAAAGTGGAGAAGCAGCATTCGGGAAGGCACCGAACACTTTGAGTCCCCTTTGTCGGGAGCACGCGGAAGTCAAGTACAAACAGCAGAAGGAGCATACGACAAGCCAAGCACCCATCCCTTCAACCACCACCTACCCCACCTGTGACAGTCTGTAGATCCTGCATTGGACTCACCAGCCACCTGAGAACTCGTGTTAGTGTGAAAGCAAATCATCCTTGACTCTGAGGGACTGCCTAAGAAGAAGAAGATACAAGTTGACTACCATAGAGTTGTAGTAGACTACTCCTTTACACTGCCATTATATATAGCTCGCAGTCTCTCATGGATAGCAGCAATATGAGTTCCTGTCAGATAATAATACCCTGTTTGCATAGCCTGGTATGCAAGTGGCAGCATCTGCACTAATATTTAAATTAACTTCTGGTAGATTTAAAAAATCATTCACAAGGTTCCAGAGATCTCTTGGGAACTTGTTAAACACCGTTTTGCACCACCATTCGGTATCAAATTCTAGTGGTGTGACACTACAATGTCCCCTGGGGTACTCATCACTTCTGTCCGGAGTCAGGTTGGGCCCTGATTTTAAAATCATTGAATATCCAAATGTTTCTTGCTCTCCAGTACTTGGATTGTTTTCCGATTGCCTTATGTGCTTATTTTAAATAATAATTGTTCATGTCTTTCAGGCTGGAATGCAACACTCTATTCTTTTACATTTAGCTTTGTTCAACGTTCTACCTCTTGCATTTGTAGGAATGCTGGGTATTGACAAAAATGTAAGTCATTTTTTTTTTAAGTTCTGTATGCTGTAATCTATTAATGAATTAATTAAATTAATGGTTTCCTGCATATTTTCTGCCCCCAATTTTTCAATAAACCTAATAAAATTATTTATTTAAATATGACATTCCATGAAATAGAGGACATTTGTCATGTAATAGCTAGCTCTGCTGAAGCCTTTATCTGTTCATGTATAACATTTCTTCGTCTCATATTGGGTCCAAAATTCAACAAGACTTCTCAGCAGTTTAAAACTGCCAGAATACCGCCAAGACTGAAGCCCGCTAGTTTCATCATATTATTTCCGGCGGTTAGTGGGCTGTTTGTCAATGAATTTGGGGCCCATAGGGTTTCAACCAATTTATGGGTCATCTGCAACCCACAGCAAAATTTGTGGCTAAGCCCCTACCCACCTAACCCATTTGTAGTCACCTGATTTTAGGCTATGGTTGTGGCCTACACACTCCCAACCTGCCCATTGTGGTCAGGCCTCGAACCTAGGACTTGGGCCTACTTGTTCGACCTATTACTGGGAACTGAATTGTCATTGTGGCCATTTCCTGCCTCCTCTCCATTTTATCTCATTAGTAATGGTTGGGCCTCAAGTCTAGCACCTCATGCCTCCCACATCGTGACTCACAACCCCTCACTTTATAACATCTGATCCCTTAAACCAATGAATTGTCAAAGAGTAAGCACTTAAACTCATTATACTATACAATCATATAATAACTATTTAAGTGCCTTGGCAAACATAGAAACATAGAAAATGGGTGCAGGAGTAGATCATTCGGTCCTTCAAGCCTGCATCGCCATTCAATAAGATAATGGCTGATCATTCATCTCAGTACCCCTTTCCTGCTTTCTCTCCATACCACTTGATCCCTTTAGCCGTAAGGGCCAGATCTAACTCCCTCTTGAATATATCCAACGAACTGGCATCAACAACTCTCTGCGGTAGGGAATTCCACAGGTTAACAACTCTCTTGAGTGAAAAAGTTTCTCCTCATCTCAGTTCTAAATGACTTACCCCTTATCCTTCGACTATGTCCCCTGGTTCTGGACTTCCCCCAACATCGGGAAGATTCTTCCTCCATCTAACCTGTCCAGTCCCGTCAGAATTTTATATGTTTCTGAGATTCCCTCTCATCCTTCTAAACTCCAGTGAATACAGGCCCAGTCGATCCAGTCTCTCCTCATTTGTCAGTCCTGCCATCCCGGGAATCAATCTGGTGAACCTTCGCTGCACTCAATAGCAAGAACGTCCTTCCTCAGATTAGGAGACCAAAACTGAACAAAAAATTCCAGATGAGGCCTCACTAAGGCCCTGTACAACTGCAGTAAGACCTCCCTGCTCCGATACTCAAATCCCCTAGCTATGAAGGCCAACATACCATTTGCCTTCTTCACTGCCTGCTGTACCTGTATGTCAACTTTCAATGACTGATGTACCATGACACCCAGGTCTCGTGGCACCTCCCCTTTTCCTAATCTGCTGCCATTCAGATAATAATCTGCCTTTGCCTTTTTGCCACCAAATTGGATAACCTCACATTTATCCACATTATACTGCATCTGCCACTCATTTGCCCACTCACCTAACCTGCCCAAGTCACCCTGCAGCCTTTTAGCGTCGTCCTCACAGCTCACACCGCCACCCAACTTAGTGTCATCTGCAAACTTGGAGATATTACACTCAATTCCTTCATCCAAATCATTAATATATATTGTAAATAGCTGGGGTCCCATTACTGAGCCCTGCGGCACCCCACTCATCACTGCCTGCCATTCTGAAAAAGAACTGTTCATCCCGACTCTCTGCTTCCTGTCTGCCAACCAGTTCTCTATCCACGTCAGTACATTACCCCCAATACCATGTGCTTTAATTTTGCACACCAATCTCTTGTGTGGGACCTTGCCAAAAGCCTTTGGAAAGTCCAAATACACCACATCCACTGGTTCTCCCTTGTCCACTCTACCAATTACATCCTCAAAAAATTCTAGAAGATTTGTCAAACAGGATTTCCTTTTCATAAATCCATGCTGACTTGGACCGATCCCGTCACTGCTTTCTAAATGTGCTACTATTTCATCTTTAATAATTGATTCCAACATTTTCCCCACTACTGATGTCAGGCTAACCGGTCTATAATTATCCGTTTTCTCTCTCCCTCCTTTCTTAAAAAGTGGTGTTACATTAGCTACCCTCCAGTCCATAGGAACTGATCAAGAGTCGATAGACTGTTGGTAAATGATCATCAATGCATCCACTATTTCTCTGGCTACTTCCTTAAGTACTCTGGGATGCAGACTATCAGGCCCCGGGGATTTATCGGCCTTCAATCCCATCAATTTCTCTAACACAATTTCCCACCTAATAAGGATTTCCTTCATTTCTTCCTTCTCACTAGATCCTCGGTCCCCTAGTATTTCCAGAAGGTTAGTTGTGTATTCCTTCGTGAAAATAGAAGCAAAGTATTTGTTTAACTGGTCCATCACTTCTTTGTTGTCCATTATAAATTCACCTGAATCTGACTGCAAGGGACCTACGTTTGTCTTCACTAATCTTTTTCTCTTCACATATCGATAGAAGCTTTTGCAGTCAGTTTTTATGTTCCCAGCAAGCTTCCTCTCATACTCTCTTTTCCCCCTCCTAATTAAACCCTTTGTTCTCCTCTGCTGTATTACAGAATTCTCCCAGTCCTCAGGTTTGCTGCTTTTTCTGGCCAATTTATATGCTTCTTCCTTGGATTTAACACTATCCTTAATTTCCCTTGTTTAGCCATGGTTGAGCCACCTTCCCCGTTTTATTTTTACTCCAGACAGGGATGTACAATTGTTGCAGTTCATCCATGTGGTCTTTAAACTTGGATCCTCTTTTTAGCTCAAATATTAAAGAAGCTTTTTAGATTAGTACACGTGGTGCAACAAGCTACCATTTATTGGTCATAGTGACAGCAAAGCAGCATCTCCTCCAATTCACTGAGCAATGTCACGAGAGATCTAATAATGGATCTAGAACGTGAGGTTCAATAAATAGTGGACATTTCTGTTGCACTGTTCCATCGTACTGTTTAAAACGCATATAATAAAACAGCAGGTTATCCAACTCATCTTGAGCAATGCCACAGGAAATCTGTTGGTTATATTAAAAATCTGGCACTTGCACACTCTCAAAGTTTAACACTTAACTTCCTCTAATGTGATTTCTTTGATGAAATGTAAAGCAACAGCAAATCAGAACTGTGAAGTGTCCTGAGTAGAGAAGCCACTGCGGCTTTCCCGCGAGGTGAATGCTTGTCAGAAGAGGATTGGAAGCAGAAGTCGTCTTTCAGGGTACATTTTTATACTTACTTTAGTGGGGCCAGGAGGAGCAGGGATGCTCTTCTGTGCCCCACAAGGAAAGTTTAGGCCTTCCCTGACCTAAACTCCCTCGCCCTTCCCTATCATATAGTGCTCCCAGAATTCCCGTCTCCACGTTAGCCCGAGTACCGGTGGGCAGCCAAGGGCCACCAGATTTTCCACAGATCGGCAACTGTTTCCCACTCATTCCTGTCTTTTCCAAGTGAGGAATTGGCCAGTTAAAACACGTTTTCCTACCAGAAATCCGCTGGCAGTTAAAATCCACCCCAAAGAGTGAGTTCTTTTTAAAAGGTTTAAATGTGGCCCTCCTACAAAGAGTGCCTTTGGGGACACTTAATAGTTCTTTCTACAAGAGGGCAATATCCTCTCCAGCTGGTCACTGTTCCGCTACAATTTTAGCCCCTGCATCTGTCATTCCTGTTCAAACTAAGGGATTTTCCCATGACTCTGCTAACTTTGGTAGTCTGTGTGGCTAGCTGGTACACCAAGATGCAGACATCCATGGATTTTTAGCCTCGTAGGGCCTATATTCGGAGCTGACATTACTAACACTCAGAAATGCAAGTTACTCATGGCTAGTCAGTGTGGATATGAGAGAGGATTAATTAGCAATCTTGTTGTGCGAGGCCCTTTGGGGAACAGTGACCATAATATGGTAGAATTCTTCATTAAGATGGGGAGTGACACAGTTAATTCAGAGTCTAGGATCCTGAACTTAAAGAAAGGTAACTTCAATGGTATGAGACGTGAATTGGCTAGGATAGACTGGCGAATGATACTTAAAGGGTTGACAGTGGATAGGCAATGGCAGACATTTAAAGATCACATGGATGAACTTCAACAATTGTACATCACTGTCTGGCATAAAAATAAAATGGGGAAGGTGGCTCAACTGTAACTAACAAGGGAAATTAGGGATAGTGTTACATCCAAGGAAGGGGCATAGAAATTGGCCAGAAAAAGTAGCAAACCCGAGGACTGGGAGAAATTTAGAATTCAGCAGAGGAGGACAAAGGGTTTAATTAGGAGGGGGAAAATAGAGTATATGAGTAAGCTTGCAGGGAATATAAAAACTGACTGCAAAAGCTTCTATAGATATGTGCAGAAAAAAGGATTAATGAAGACAAATGTAGGTCCCTTGTAGTCAGAATCAGGTGAATTTATAATGGGGAGCAAAGAAATAGCAGACCAAATGAAAAAATACTTTGGTTCTGTCTTCACTTAGGAAGACACAAATAACCTTCTGGAAATACTAGTGGACAGAGGGTCTAGCGAGAAGGGGAAATTGAATTAAATCCTTATTAGACAGGAAATTGTGTTAGGGAAATTGATGGGATTGAAGGCCGATAAATCCCCGGGGCCTGATAGTCTGCATCCCAGAGTACTTAAGGAAGTGGCCTTAGAAATAGTGGATGCATTGGTGGTCATTTTCCAACATTCTATAGACTCTGCACCAGTTCTTATGGATTGGAGGGTAGCTAATGTAACCCCACTTTTTAAAAAAAAGGAGGGAATAAGAAAACAGAATTATAGACGGGTTAGCCTGACATCAGTAGTGGGGAAAATGTTGAAATCAATTATTAAAAATGTAATAGCATCACATTTGGAAAGCAGTGATGGGATCGGTCCAAGTCAGCATGGATTTATGAAAAGAAAATCATGCTTGACAAATCTTCTAGATTTTTTGAGGATGTAACTAGTAGAGTGGACAAGGGAGAACCAGTGGATGTGGTGTATTTGGACTTTCAAAAGGCTTTTGACAAGGTCCCACACAAGAGATTGGTGTGCAAAATTAAAGCACATGGTATTGGGCGTAATGTATTGATGTGGATAGAGAACTGGTTGGCAGACAGGAAGCAAAGAGTAGGAATAAACGGGTCCTTTTCAGAATGGCAGGCAGTGACTTTTGGGGTACCGCATGGTTCAGTGCTGGGACCACAGCTATTTACAATATACATTAATGATTTAGACGAAGGAATTGAATGTAATATCTTCAAGTTTGCAGTTGACACTAAGCTGGGTGGCAGTGTGAGCTGTGAGGAGGATGCTAAGAGCCTGCAGGGTGATTTTGACAGGTTAGGGGAGTGGGCAAATGCATGGCAGATGCAGTATAATGTAGATAAATGTGAGGTTATCCACTTTGGTGGCAAAAACACAAAGGCAGAATATTATCTGAATGGTGACCGAATAGGACAGATCAGGAGATGCAACAAGACCTGGGTATCATGGTACGTCAGTCATTGAAAGTTGGCATGCAGATACAGCAGGCAGTGAAGAAGGCAAATGGCATGTTGGCCTTCATAGCTAGTGGATTTGAGTATAGGAGCAGGGAGGTTTTACTGCAGTTGTACAGGGCCTTGGTGAGGCCACACCTTGAATATTGTGTACAGTTTTGGTCTTCTAATCTGAGGAAGGACATTTTTGCTATTGAAGGAGTGCAGTGAAGGTTTACCAGACTGATTCCCGGAATGGCAGGACTGACATATGAAGAAAGACTGGATCGACCAGGCTTATATTCACTGGAATTTAGAAGGATGAGAGGGGATCTCATAGAAACATATAAAATTCTGACTGGATTGGACAGGTTAGATGCAGGAAGAATCTTCCCGATATTTGGGAAGTCCAGAACCAGTCTAAAGATAAGGGAAGGGGGAAGCCATTTAGGACCAAGATGAGGAGAAACTTCTTCACTCGTAGAATTGTGAACCTGTGGAATTCTCTACCACAGAAAGCTGTTGAGGCCAGTTCATTAGATATATTCAAAAGGAAGTTAGATGTGGCCCTTACGGCTAAAGGGATCCAGGGTATGGAGAGAAAGCAGGAATGGGGTACTGAAGTTGCATGATCAGCCATGATCATATTGAATGGCGGTGCAGGCTCGAAGGGCCGAATGGCCTACTCCTGCACCTAGTTTCTATGGGCCCAAGTTTCCACACGATAAAAAACGGGCGCCCAGCGCTTAAAACAGCGCCGGAAAAAAAACTCACGATTCTGGAGAGCCCTGCAGCTCCTTGTCTGTTTGGCGCGGCGCCCAGGGAGGCAGAGCCTCCACTCGCGCCGATTTTGTAAGTGGGAGGGGGCGGGTACTATTTAAATCAGTTTTTTTCCTGCCGGCAACGCTGCGCGTGCGCGTTGGAGCGTTCGCGCACGCGCAGTGTGAAGGAAACATTGGCACTCGGCCATTTTTGTAGTTCTTTGTAGCTGTTTAGTTTTTGAACATTTTTTAATAAAAGCACATTGCCATCAGCACTGAGAAGGCTGCAGGAAGCCTCAAAGTTGAGGCAGCCGTTTCCCGACGATCTCCCCCTTTTGCCGTCGGGAAATGGCTCCTCAATTTCTGAGGCTTCCTGCAGCCTTCTGTCTCCTTCCCTTCCTCCCTTCCTCCCTCCTGCCGTCTGGAACGGCTTCCTCTCTCTTCCCCACCCCACCCCCCCCCCCCCCCTGCGTTCGGTCGGTCGGTTGGGTCCCTCCTGCCCGCTCGCCGTCTGGAATGGCTTCCCCCCCCCCCCCCCTGCGTTCAGTCGCTCGCCCGCCGTCTGGAACGGCTCCCCCCCCCCCCCCTGCGTTCAGTCGCTCGCCCGCCGTCTGGAACGGCTCCCCCCCACCCCCTGCGTTCAGTCGCTCGCCCGCCGTCTGGAACGGCTCCCCCCCACCCCCTGCGTTCAGTCGCTCGCCCGCCGTCTGGAACGGCTCCCCCCCCCCCCCCCCCCCCGCATTCGGTCGCTCGCCTGCCATTTGGAACAGCTCCCCCCACAGTGGACAGAGGGTCTAGCGAGAAGGGGAAATTGAATTAAATCCTTATTAGACAGGAAATTGTGTTAGGGAAATTGATGGGATTGAAGGCCGATAAATCCCCGGGGCCTGATAGTCTGCATCCCAGAGTACTTAAGGAAGTGGCCTTAGAAATAGTGGATGCATTGGTGGTCATTTTCCAACATTCTATAGACTCTGCACCAGTTCTTATGGATTGGAGGGTAGCTAATGTAACCCCACTTTTTAAAAAAAAGGAGGGAATAAGAAAACAGAATTATAGACGGGTTAGCCTGACATCAGTAGTGGGGAAAATGTTGAAATCAATTATTAAAAATGTAATAGCATCACATTTGGAAAGCAGTGATGGGATCGGTCCAAGTCAGCATGGATTTATGAAAAGAAAATCATGCTTGACAAATCTTCTAGATTTTTTGAGGATGTAACTAGTAGAGTGGACAAGGGAGAACCAGTGGATGTGGTGTATTTGGACTTTCAAAAGGCTTTTGACAAGGTCCCACACAAGAGATTGGTGTGCAAAATTAAAGCACATGGTATTGGGCGTAATGTATTGATGTGGATAGAGAACTGGTTGGCAGACAGGAAGCAAAGAGTAGGAATAAACGGGTCCTTTTCAGAATGGCAGGCAGTGACTTTTGGGGTACCGCATGGTTCAGTGCTGGGACCACAGCTATTTACAATATACATTAATGATTTAGACGAAGGAATTGAATGTAATATCTTCAAGTTTGCAGTTGACACTAAGCTGGGTGGCAGTGTGAGCTGTGAGGAGGATGCTAAGAGCCTGCAGGGTGATTTTGACAGGTTAGGGGAGTGGGCAAATGCATGGCAGATGCAGTATAATGTAGATAAATGTGAGGTTATCCACTTTGGTGGCAAAAACACAAAGGCAGAATATTATCTGAATGGTGACCGAATAGGACAGATCAGGAGATGCAACAAGACCTGGGTATCATGGTACGTCAGTCATTGAAAGTTGGCATGCAGATACAGCAGGCAGTGAAGAAGGCAAATGGCATGTTGGCCTTCATAGCTAGTGGATTTGAGTATAGGAGCAGGGAGGTTTTACTGCAGTTGTACAGGGCCTTGGTGAGGCCACACCTTGAATATTGTGTACAGTTTTGGTCTTCTAATCTGAGGAAGGACATTTTTGCTATTGAAGGAGTGCAGTGAAGGTTTACCAGACTGATTCCCGGAATGGCAGGACTGACATATGAAGAAAGACTGGATCGACCAGGCTTATATTCACTGGAATTTAGAAGGATGAGAGGGGATCTCATAGAAACATATAAAATTCTGACTGGATTGGACAGGTTAGATGCAGGAAGAATCTTCCCGATATTTGGGAAGTCCAGAACCAGTCTAAAGATAAGGGAAGGGGGAAGCCATTTAGGACCAAGATGAGGAGAAACTTCTTCACTCGTAGAATTGTGAACCTGTGGAATTCTCTACCACAGAAAGCTGTTGAGGCCAGTTCATTAGATATATTCAAAAGGAAGTTAGATGTGGCCCTTACGGCTAAAGGGATCCAGGGTATGGAGAGAAAGCAGGAATGGGGTACTGAAGTTGCATGATCAGCCATGATCATATTGAATGGCGGTGCAGGCTCGAAGGGCCGAATGGCCTACTCCTGCACCTAGTTTCTATGGGCCCAAGTTTCCACACGATAAAAAACGGGCGCCCAGCGCTTAAAACAGCGCCGGAAAAAAAACTCACGATTCTGGAGAGCCCTGCAGCTCCTTGTCTGTTTGGCGCGGCGCCCAGGGAGGCAGAGCCTCCACTCGCGCCGATTTTGTAAGTGGGAGGGGGCGGGTACTATTTAAATCAGTTTTTTTCCTGCCGGCAACGCTGCGCGTGCGCGTTGGAGCGTTCGCGCACGCGCAGTGTGAAGGAAACATTGGCACTCGGCCATTTTTGTAGTTCTTTGTAGCTGTTTAGTTTTTGAACATTTTTTAATAAAAGCACATTGCCATCAGCACTGAGAAGGCTGCAGGAAGCCTCAAAGTTGAGGCAGCCGTTTCCCGACGATCTCCCCCTTTTGCCGTCGGGAAATGGCTCCTCAATTTCTGAGGCTTCCTGCAGCCTTCTGTCTCCTTCCCTTCCTCCCTTCCTCCCTCCTGCCGTCTGGAACGGCTTCCTCTCTCTTCCCCACCCCACCCCCCCCCCCCCCCTGCGTTCGGTCGGTCGGTTGGGTCCCTCCTGCCCGCTCGCCGTCTGGAATGGCTTCCCCCCCCCCCCCCTGCGTTCAGTCGCTCGCCCGCCGTCTGGAACGGCTCCCCCCCCCCCCCCTGCGTTCAGTCGCTCGCCCGCCGTCTGGAACGGCTCCCCCCCACCCCCTGCGTTCAGTCGCTCGCCCGCCGTCTGGAACGGCTCCCCCCCACCCCCTGCGTTCAGTCGCTCGCCCGCCGTCTGGAACGGCTCCCCCCCCCCCCCCCCCCCCCGCATTCGGTCGCTCGCCTGCCATTTGGAACAGCTCCCCCCACCCCCCCGCGTTCGGTCGGTTCCCGCCGTCTGGAACGGCTTCCTCTTCCCTCTCTTTTTCCCCCCCCCCCCCCCCCCACGCGTTCGGTCGGTTCCCGCCGTCTGGAACGGCTTCCTCCCGCCCACCCGCCTTCGGGAACGGCTGCCTCGTTTTGTGAAGCTTGCTGCAGCATTCTTTCTGGCTGAAGCACTTTCACACAGGTAGGAAGATGGTTTATTTAATCTTTTCTTTGCTTATAAATGTTTATTCAGGTTGGATTTATTTGTATAACATTTGTACAAGTATAAATAAGGATTTATTGTAGAATTTAATGACTTCCCTCCCCCCCCCCTCCCCCCCACCTCGTTCTGGACGCCTAATTTGTAACCTGCGCCTGATTTTTTAATGTGTAGAACAGGTTTTTTCAGTTCTACAAAAATCTTCACTTGCTCCATTCTAAGTTAGTTTGGAGTTTCACTGTGGAAACTTTCAAATCAGGCGTCAGTGGCCGGACACGCCTCCTTTTGAAGAAAAAATTCTGTTCCAAAGTGGAACTGTTCTACCTGACTAGAACTGCAGAAAAAAAAATGTGGAGAATTGCGATTTCTAAGATAGTCAGTTCTCCACCGGTTGCTCCTAAAAATCATGCGCAAATCATGTGGAAACTTGGGCCCATTGTTTCTATATCTAAATGGCAGCTCTGTGTTTTACTAACCACAGAGGATTCTTTGAAGAGATAACAGAGGATAAATTAAAAATAATGCAGTGGATGTGCTTTATATGGATTTTCAATTAAGGTACTATGTAAAAGACTTTTGGCAACGATGATGGCACTTGGAAAAAGGAATGTATTGAGGTGGTTATTATTTACTATACACAAATTGATGAATTAGGAATTGAGGGAATAGTAGCAAAAGTAGCTGATTGGTTGTATTTCAAATTGTAATTTAGACTATGACAGAGGCTACATAAGGACATAGAGAGGCTACAGGAATGGGCAGATCACTTAAGATGCAGTTCAATCCAGTAAAATATAAAGTTATACATTTTGGAAGCATAAGGAAATCAAAAATGTACCTTAAATAGTAAGATTTTAAATGGAGTAGAGGAGCCTCGGTGTGCAGGCAAACAAAGTTTCCAGCACAAGTAGATAAGGCTATAAAAAAGGAAAATGGAATCCTTAGTTTGTACTAGGAAGCATGGAATACAAAAGCAAGGATTTAATATTAAACTGGTACAAGGCTGAGTTAGGCTGGAGTTGGAGGACTGTGTACAACTTTGCATACCCCATTATAGGAAGGATTATAAAAGCAATTAAAAAGGGGCAATGTAGATTCACTATCAAGGATGAGGGATTACCATTACGAAGAGAGAATTGAGAAGTTAGGGCTTTTTTTCCATTGAAGCTGAGTTGGTTAAAGTGTGACCTGATTAGATCTTCAGGATTAAGAAGGCTCATGAGGTAAATAGTGACAGATTGTTTCTACTGACCTGTGAGATGGTAATGAAAGAGCAAAAATTTAAGAATGAAAAAGGTGGGCGAGGTTTGAAAAAATCTTTACACGTGTGGAGTATGAAAAACGGCATAGACCATTTGGGCTGAATGG
This sequence comes from Pristiophorus japonicus, assembly GCF_044704955.1. Taxonomy (NCBI): domain Eukaryota; kingdom Metazoa; phylum Chordata; class Chondrichthyes; family Pristiophoridae; genus Pristiophorus; species Pristiophorus japonicus. Next base: position 107,786,758 of record NC_091979.1, on the reverse strand, counting down.
CCTGTTTCTGTGCTGTAACATTCTTTTGGGATGGAAATTCAGTTGGAGGCTAATTAGGGTGCTAATGGCAGTGGGACGGTAAATTTTGTGCCGGGAAATGGTTTGTTTCTGCACCCACAAAATTCAGCAGCTGGGCCCAGAGTGTGGAGCGGAGCACTAAGGGAGGTGTTCCACACCTCTCTTGGGGCACTAGGCTGGCTGAGCAACTGAAAATCCCGAGCTAAAGAGTTGGCCTCGGAGACTTCCCTGGGAAAAAAAATCATCACAAAAACATTTCCAATATGTTGCTCACCACACATAAACATAAATCACAAAAAGAAAAAATAGGAAAACAATCACACTTACCTGATGTATTCATTTCTTCCATCACCGCAGCTGGAACAATTCGGACTGCCCGCTTTCCCAGGGCGTCCCACTAGGGCGTGCTACAGGGTCAGCAGCAAACAAAAATCATTGCGATGTCGAAACAGGGGATGTTGCACACCGGCTCAACGCCCCCGGGAGGCACTGGTCAGCGCCATCGGCAATCAGCACACTGAATGTGCCGAGCGGCGCGAATGCCAGCACTCGCAGCTCTGAACCCCTTTAGCGCTCCTGTTCTGACCCTTTCCAGGGGCACTAAGCTAACTAATTTCTAACGCTTTCATTCTTCAATTGTAGCTGTTAAAGACATTAGGCTGAATAATTTATTTTAACTGTTTCAGAAGTGTGGTGGGTTGTATTTATACATGGATACTACATTTTTCCAAATATTTGTAGCCAAAACTGGGGTTACATATATACAGTGGGAAGTATTATACTTGAAGAGCAATGGTAGTTAAAATTGTTTCAATTAGAAAACCAAACTCAACTTTGCAATATTAAATATAAAAATGAACTAGGGTAGAGTTCAAATAATATGTCAAAATGTGCTACTCGTAATTGATGTAATTTAGTAAACTTTTTTAAAAAAATACAGTATTCCTCATTTCCTAGATTTTTGGAAACAATATAACCGACGCCACTGTTTCTCAGGGTTTACTCATTGTGACGTACAGCACGGGCCTGGTCAAGCTTTACAGTTTTCAGTGGATTATTGAGAAGGTAAGTTGAGAATGTAGTGTATACCGGTCAATGCTGAACCTGTTGGATGAGAAGCCTGTTTATGGGAACCGCTCTGTGATGTGCAAAATATTCAATTTTGCTTATTATTGAAGTTGTCAAGAATGGTGATTTCAACAGAGGGAAAATGAAGTTGATTGATTTTTGTTTGACAGAAAGCTGAAAAGTTCTAGGAGTGTGATAGAGACAGCAAGTGAATATAGTGAGATATTTAAGTATATTAGTTCAAGGTTAGGTGATTCAAGAGAGCTAAAGCAGGTTAAGCAAACATAAGCAAATACTAATCTTCTGGATTGAACTTTGGAATAAGAAGTGTTTTCCAAGGAGAAAAATTGGAGGGGGAAAGGGCCAAAGAGGTGAAACTTGGGTTTTAATGAGAAAACAGCAGATTAGGACAGGATGACTGAAGATGAAAATTGACAACACTTGAGGAGATGTGATGAATTTTGCATAATTGCAGGCTAAAGCCTTTAGAATGTCAGATATTCCGTTGGTTAATGTCTCATTGCTGCACTCCCTTAGCAGTATAATTGTCAACCCAGATTATGTGTTCAAATCCTAAAGTGGAGCTTGAATCCACAACCTACTGACTCAAGAGGCAAGTTGCTACCAATTCAACAAAGTTGGCACAGTACACTGATGGGTGTGATTCCTTTCACTTTAACCTTTAACTTCTTTCTGTATTTTATTGACATTACTATGAGTCATCATCATAGGCAGTCCCTCTTAAAATGAGTCCTTAGGTGGCTGAACAGTCCAATCTGAGAGCCACACTCCCTGTCACAGGTGGGAGAGATAGTCGTTGAGGGTAAGGGAGGGTGGGACAGGTTTGCCGCACGCCCTTTCCGCTGCCTGCGCTTGGTTTCTGCATGCTCTTGGCGATGAGACTCGAGGTGCTTGGCGCCCTCCCAGATGCACTTTCTCCAATTAGGACGGTCTTTGGCCAGGGACTCCCAGGTGTTAGTGGGGATGTTGCACTTGATCAGGGAGGCTTTGAGTGTGTCCTTGTAACATTTCCTTTGTCCACCTTTGGCTCGTTTGCCGTGAAGGAGTTCCGAGTAGAACGCTTGCTTTGGCATGTGGCCTGCCCAGCGGAGCTGATCAAGTGTGGTCAGTGCTTCAATGCTAGGGATGTTGGCCTGGTCGAGGACGCTAATGTTGGCGCGTCTGTCCTCCCAGGGGATTTGCAGGATCTTGCGGAGACATCGTTGGTGGTATTTCTCCAACGACGTGAGGTGTCTACTGTACGTGGTCCATGTTTCTAAGCCATAAGGATGGCGGGTATTACTAAGCCCTGTAGACCATGAGCTTGGTGGCTGATTTGAGGGCCTGGTCTTCGAACACTCTTCCTCAGGTAGCCGAAGGCTGCACTGGGGCACTGAAGGCGGTGTTGAATCTTGTCGTCGATGTCTGCTCTTATTGATGAGAGGCTTTTGAGCTATGGTAAATGGTCCACGTTGTCCAGGACCGCACCGTGGATCTTGACGACTGGGGGGCAGTGCTGTGCAGCGAGGACAGGCTGGTGGAGAACCTTTGTCTTACGGATGTTTAGCCTAAAGCCCATGCTTTTGTATGCCTAAATAAATACGTCGACTATGTCCTGGATTTCAGCCTCCGTATGTGCGCAGACGCAGGCTTCGTCTGCGTACTGTAGCTCGACGACAGAGGTTGGGGTGGCCTTGGGCCTGGCCTGGAGACGGCGAAGGTTGAACAGGTTCCCACTGGTTCTGTAGTTCCACTCCAGCGGGGAGCTTGTTGACTGTGAGGTGGAGCATGGCAGCGAGGAAGATTGAGAAGAGGGTTGGGGCGATGACACGGCCCTGTTTGACCCCGGTCCGGACGTGGATTGGGTCTGTAATGGATCCGTTGGTAAGGATCACGGCCTGCATGTTGTTGTGGAGGATGTTGACGAACTTTTGGGGGCATCCGAAACTGAGGAGGACGCTCCATAGACCCTCGCAGTTGACAGTGTCAAAGACCTTTGTAAGGTCGAAGAAGGTCATGTATAAGGGCTGGCGCTGTTCCCTGCATTTTTCCTGCAGCTGTCGCGCTGCAAAAATCATGTCCGTTGTGCCCCATTGGGGACGAAATCCGCACTGTGACTCCGGGAGGAGCTCCTCAGCCACAGGGAGAAGACGGTTGAGGAGGACTCTAGCGATGACTTTCCCAATGGCTGATAGCAGGGAGATTCCTCTGTAGTTGCCGCAGTCAGACTTGTCCCCTTTTTTAAAGATGGTCACGACCACTGCATCTGAGATCTCTCAGCATGCTCTCCTCCCTCCAGATGAGATAGATGAGGTCATGTATTCGCGCCAACAGTGCCTCTCCGCCATACTTCAGTGCCTCAGCAGGGATTCCATCTGTTCCCGTAGCCTTGTTGTTAAGCTGCCTTATGGCTTTTTCTACCTCGTGCAGTGTTGGGGTTTTACTGAGGTGGTGGCGGGTAGCATGCTGCGGGATGGAGTCGAGAACACTCGTGTCAAAGGCAGAGTCTCGATTGAGGAGATCTTCGAAGTGCTCCTTCCAGCGGGCCTTGATTGCCTCGGTGTCCTTGATGAGTATTTCCCTGTTCTTGGCCAGCAGTGGGGTGGGGCCTGAGGAGTTTGGATCGTAGATAGCCTTGACTGCAATGAAGAATCCTCGCACATCATGGCTGTCGGCCAGCTGCTGTATCTCCTGTGCTTTCTCCATCCACCACCTGTTCTTTAGGTCCCGGGTTTTTTGTTGGACCTCAGCCTTGAGCCGTCTGTAATGCTGCTTTGCTGAGTATGAATACCATGACTATGAGTGGAGACTGTTCCGCTCTTCTTCTTTCCAAGTTCCAAATACCCTGTATATGATTCTATGTTCTCTTTCTCCCTACTTTTTCACTGTATTGAAATCAAGATTCATTGCACTGTTTCTTACTCAAAATTGTTTACTTAACCTCTCAGTGATTCTAACCTCTAAGTGATTTTAAAATTCAAGCTTGGCATACTTAGTTACAATATTCTGATTTGCCAACCTTCCCTTTTATTCTTTTCAATCTTGATGGTATCCTGCACTATGAGACGTGGTCTTTCACCTTAGTTTCTCAATAATAATGCTTAAAAATCTCTGCACTAGAAAGCATACAGAATAAATTAGAGCCTGAGCAAAATGTTTCAAAGCGACGCTCCCATCAACAGAGAGGTTACTTAACCTGTGTGATTTTCATTACTATTTAGGATGTTATTTACAGAGCATGGTTATGTTCTCTTGTGTATCGTTTTGACTTAAGTTTGTAGTCATTGAATAAAAGCTACAATAAATCTGTTCACTCAATAATGCACACAACTGTATTATAAAATCCATGTCAGCTGGTACTATGGTTTTTAAAAAACATACAACCGATTCAAAGGCAAAACATTGAAGTATTTTACATTCTCGTCTGAAATGTTCTTTAAGCATAAACATCAAAATTCTTGTCTGCACAGTTTACACAGAAACAATGTATTCTTGGACAAAACTGTGAATGGAACAACACAACTGGAATTGTGGGTGCAGCTCCATTCGGAATTCCATGTAATATTAACATAACAGGTATTTTCTATTCAAAATCTTGTTTGTATTCTCCAGAATTAGGATGCACAAGTACCTCATTATTGATATAAACTTAAAGCCCTCCTTTCACAGATTGTCCACCTGTCCTATTTGAAGTTTCTTGTCTTGAAAGTGCATTGCAGATTGGAGGACACCCCTGGCATTACATAATTACTCCTAATAAGCGAAATCAGCAGGGCATCTACCATGTTTATTCTTTAAAGGATAAAGAGCTGGTAATGTATCACAATTGTTCTGAATATTTTTTGACAACATGATTTTGCAGTTGGGCTGTATATACAGTAATTCTTATATTTGCCTTTAAACGACCATGGAAGCATAAATGTTGAGAGAACAGAAGGAGCCCATTCAGTCCATCTCTGCTGGCTCTTTACTAGAGTAATCCAAAACTAATCCTACTCCCCTGCTTTCTCCCCTTAACCCTATATAGTCCTCTGCTTCGAATATTCATTCAATTTTCCCTTAAAAGACACAATGGTCTCTGCCTCAATCATTCCCTGTGGCAAAGCATTCTTTGTCCCAACAACCCTCTAAGTAAATACATTTCTCCTAACCTGTTCCTCTTAGTGAGAATTTTAAATTGATGACTCCTAATCAATGATTCCCCAACCAGAGGAAAGTCTTTTCCTATTTATTATCAAAACTCTGTATAATTTTTTTAAATCTCTACTTAATCTCCTTCGCCTTCTCTGTTCCAATGGAACAGTATTTCAAGTCTCTGCTCATAGCTGTAGTTTCCCATTCCCAGGTGAATCTACATTGTACTAGGAATTTCTAGAATGAGATGCCCAAAATTGCACACAGTTCTCTATGGCCTAACTGATATTTTGTATAAATTCATCATTACTTTTTTTTTACTGTTGTACTGAATGTTCCTGTTTCTAAAACGTAAAATTTGACACTTTTTTTAAATGGCTTTATCTACTTGCACTCGCACTTTCAGGGAATTATATATTTGAACCCCCAAGTTTCTCTGTTCATCCACACTGTTCAGTGTCTTTCCATTAAGTGTAAACTCCCATTCCTTGGTTTTCTTCCCAATTTATATTGCGCCACACAATCACATTAGATTGCATCTGCCACCTGTCTGCCTATTTTGCTAATCTCTCTGTCTTCTTGAAGTATTTTAAATTCCTCTTCACTGTTTACCAAACCTCCTACTTTTTGTGTTGTCAATAAATTTTGAGATTGTGTTCCCTATACCCAGGTCCAAATCATCAATATATACCAAGAATAAAAGTGGACCCAGAACTAACCCTGAAGTATACCACTTCCAACCTTCTCCAGTCCAAGCAAAATCCATTTACTCTAACTCTTTCTTACTTTGTCGTCTTAGGCAGTCCCTCTAATTGAGGATGACCCGCTTCCACACCAAGAAGGAATGAGTTCACAAGTGTTTCAATGAGAGACCTGATATTCCAGGTCCTGAACTACATATTGAAGGGTGGGAGATGCCTGTGCATGGATTCTTTTAACGTGGGGTGGCCGTTGCACACCAGCCACCACATGGGCTTAACAGAGCTAAGACTTGGTCCAGTGGCAAGGGTTAACCAAGATGACTGGAGACCAAGCTCTGCTGCATGGACCTGGCGTGCACACATACTCCTACTGTCCATAGATTGCAGTGTGGGCTGACCCGTGCTGCCCCTGGGCCCCACACCTCTTCTGGGCTCCGAACTCTCGCCTCTCCTGGGCCCCGATCGCTCCACGCCGCTCCTACTCACCGCTCCTCTGCTGCTTGCCGCCTCTCCTGCTGTACCTGGGTCGCTCTGATGGTCCTGCCCACGCTCCAATAGGCAACCTGGATTCTGGTGACATCAATCCAGTCTCCCTCCTCGAAGCTATTGCACTCCTGGACTAGCTCGCGCTGTTCCCTGCAGGGGCTAGCTCCAGCTCCTTATAGCCCCGAGCTGCAGCAATGGTGTTCCCTCGCAGGTATGGGGCCGTGCTGTTTCCTCGCTCCGCTCCGCTCCAGCTCCTTATAGCCCCGACCTGCGGCGATGGTGTTCCCTCGCAGATCGGGGGGGCCATGCTGTTTACTCTAGCTCTACTTCCTATCTGGCAACCAACTTTCTATCCATGCTACTAAATTTATTCGTATGCCTGAATTTTATTTTAACAAGCCTTTTGTGAAATGCCTTATTGAATGCCTTCTGAACATCCGTATACACTACATCTACTATATTCCCTTTCTCTATCCAATCTGTCATTTTTTTCAAGGTAAGCTACAGGGAATGTCATGTGTTCCACAATTCTTAGTGTGGAAAAACCCACAGATTGTCAAACTTTCAAATTCTATGGAATAAAATTCTGGAAAAATTATAATAATTCTTTATCAAATTGTAAGATTCTATATACAACTTGGCGGTGACAAAAGCTTTGCCTTTGATTAAAAGGAAGTATCCAATAATGTTACTTTAATTATTTTGATTCTATCAATTAAATTGAGACAGTTACTCTTGCACCTCATCTGCCTTCTCCAAATGTGGCTGAGGTCTACATACTGGGATTTCAGGAGAATAAATGATAATTATACTCTGTTCCCTTCACCTAATTATACTGCTAACTTTTGGAGGTGGTAACATACTATGCCTGTGTGCCTGCTGGTTCAGTGCTGCTTGCATTTCAGCAATAATGTGAACGGGGAACTAGAGTTGTACAGACCATCTACATTGCTGTTAGGTTTTTCCTTAAACCTATTTGTAATCTGCGAAACAATGCAATAAGAAAACTGCAGTCAAAAATGCTTAACTTTTTATCACAATGATTGCAGTAATACTAATTACAATGCCATAATTTTTCTTGGTATTCTGACTGGCTCTACATTGCTATAAACTGTCAAATGCACTTTTCTTCAATTAGGCAGAGAATGGAATTCAAGAGATGCAATGTTGTTCATTGGAAAATGATTGGATATATTTCCATCCAGATGATTCAGGAAGGATCATACATGTCGGACCGACACAAATTAAGTAAGTTTGTATAATTACATTCATCCTTCATCAGCAAGTGGACTGATGATTAATTTTAAGAGAGGAGGTCCTGGATTTTCCTCACAAATACCACCTGTTTTCAAGCAAAAGGGGGTGGATAATGGGACAGGGAGACCTCCTACTGAATAATGAGGAATATCTGAATAATCCGCCTCCCAGAGGAAATGGAGAAGGAAAATCCAATACTAGTATTAAATAATAGCTTACCTAAGTTGCTCCAATTCTCCATAGGCCAGGAGATTGAAAATGTACATTGCTCAGAAAATCCAAAGCCAAACTCAACTACCAATCCTAGAATAACACAGATGTGAGACTGAATGTCATTAGACAAGCGAGATATCCAAAGATGAAAAATCTAAAAAAAATTGAAACCAAACTATAAGCAAGCCTATGCACTATTCTACCCAGCCACAGTCAAAATTAACTCGGAATAAGAGCCACATTTTTTGGCTCTAATTTCACCAGAGGAAAATAATAGGAAAAGGTACCACAAGCAGCAGGAACAAAAAGCTAGAGCTATAAAATTCAAAGCCCAATCTGAAGAAAAAGTAAAAGAGGATGTTATACGTTATCAATTTTTGTTTTAGGTACTTCACCCTAATCCACAATCAAAATGATTGCCAGTGTGTTAATATTGGTAACTTGGCAGGAGTTTTTAAATGTTTTTCTTCATTTTACTCAAATGAAATTAAAGAATTAAAAATATCAATTGTTAGTTGGTGTATCCCTCTTATTGTGCAAAATATTTCCGGTATAATTTATAACGTTGATGGACATACATTATCAATTGTGCTAACGTTGTGCTTGTCAGTTTGTTGCAGCTGACTGAAAAATCTGAAGATATACAGAGATGGCAGGTTTTACGAGCATTTACTATTTTTTCTGAGAAAGAAAGAAAGGTAAGTAGAACAGACACGGTAACTTTTTAATATTTTTTTCCACCATTAATCACATTGGTCCATTTCAAGATTGGGAAGGCCTGATGGATGCCGATCGATGTTCATAAAGATGCAGACCTCCTTCCAGCTAGCTCATGCCACCATTATCATCAGGTGTTCTGGGTCTCTGTTTATCTATTCTTGGAGACTACGTAGGGGATTTGCTGGGATTCCTTGGACTCCATTCCCAACCAAGGGACAGGCATTGAGGAAATATTTTCATTTTTATTGTGCTTGCCTTTGCTAGGAGTAATACGGGCAGGCTGTTGCATCATTTTGCCTATTGGCTAGAGTGGGAGAAGTTTATTTTTGTACAGGCTTGTGAGTTTGTGCATTACTATTACCCCCAGATATTTGAAACCAGATGCTCTTGTCTGGTCCTTTGGAAAATAAATGCTGGGGAGCTTAGGCTTTTGCACACCTATTTAGGAATGTTCTGGGCAAGCAATATTTCCTCTGTTTTGGGGAAGTTAAGCTTTTATTCCGAGACTCTGGCAAACTCCTTAATCTTTTGGAAGATGTAGGGAGTGAAGGAGTGAGGTTAGCTACATACACTAGGACATCTTCAGTGATACTTTGTGTTCAGTTCCTTTAGCGGCTACCCCATGGATGACTAAGATCTATCTGACAGTTGCAGCCAAGGGTTTAACAGCCAAATCAAAGAGGGGGGGATGGGGGAGCCCCTATCTGGTTATCCTTTGCAATGAGAATGCTTGGGAGTTGACAGTCTCAAAATCGGATATCAGGGCATTCTGCTAGCTCATATTAATCCTTGGTTGAGTAATGAAATATATGAAAGTTGTTCACTGAACATAATTGTATTTAAATCCTGTCCTGTTAAGCAATCAAGATATCCAGTTGAGAGCCATTCATGATTGATGTGGCTACACGTTAAGTTTCAGCATTGTTGTATTTTATTCTGTAAAGCTAAATAAATTTCATGCAATTCATCTTATTTAAATGTATATACTATTATATTATTCACACTATTCTTAGTAGTGTGTTGTGACTTTTAAATTCCCAAAGATTCTGCCTGTTTTAACGAACACTCAAATGTAATCAGCCCTGTTAACTGTCCAAACATCTACTGCCAGTTAAATTTTAGCATATGTCAGACTCATTGAATGAAGGCTTGGCTGTTTCACCAGGTATAATCTACTCTCCCAAGTTCTATAATACCCATTTTTAAACTCCAGCGCCATTAATTTCCACAGGGGCTCTCCCAATTGTCTGCCATAATTTTGGCGGGGGAATCCATGGAAACCTGGATAAACAGTGTAAACATCAATTACGATGTTTCCCCAGAGTTTCCATGAATCTTCCACTGAATGTATGAAAGAAGAGAGAATCACATTTATAATTCATTTTTCATAAACTCCGAACGTCCCAAAGCGCTTTATAGCCAACAAAATACTTTTGAGGCATAATTACTATTGTAATGTAGGGTAACACAGCACCCAATTTGCACACAGCACAAACAGCATTGTGATAATGTTCCGATGATCTGTTTTTGTTGGTGTTGGTTGAGGGATAAATATTCCCAGGACTCCCCTGTTCTTCTTCGGACAGTGCCATGGGATCTTATACATGCACCTGAGAGGGCAGATAGGGCCCTGATTTAATGGTCTGGAATTTGCAGTCAGCAGCAAAGCAATGGCAATCACATTATTAATTTGATATTAATTTGATTGTAGTGCTGCCTATAGGGGAATCTCTCGCATCCAGCAACAGTGATGTCATCAAGCTGGCTAAGTAGCTAGTCACATTGAAGAATTCTCATAGGCAGCAAACCAGGAAATAAAAAGCAGCTTTTATGATTCAATTTTAAAAAAATTTACAGAGAGCGAAATAAAGATTGGGACATACAAAGAATCTGAAATATCATAAGCAAACTTTTAAAAAATTATTTTAAAAATCTAGTAAATTTGATCATAATGGAGAAATTTGACATTCCACAAATATAAAATTAGTTTTTCAGGGCAAGAATGATTGTTCGGCAATAGTTATTACTTAAGCGCCATTAAAACTCCAGTTACACCTAATAGAACAAGGCTTAACATTTTATGTTTTTTCTTTAACAGCGATAGAGTGGAAAATTGGACAGTTTTGTCAGTTCAAGTAATTTCAGTGATTGCTGGCTATGAGGAGTTCCACAGCGCAACCTGTGATGGACCAGGGAATGACTGACCTCAACTTCAGGATTGCTGCGTTTATCTGCGCTAAGTCTTGAAGTTACGGTCAGTTTCAGAGAGGTAATGACGGCAATCACTGACAGTTTCGGCATCATTTACACTGCAAAATCCGGGCCATTTTTCTCAGCACTTCCAACAATGCAGCACTTACTTCATTGCCGTGCAGACCTTGATTATGGGCTAAAATCTATGGAGTGCTATCCAGTGACTCCTGATGGAAAGAGCATAATGTGTGCATGTTGGAATTGTTCTCAACTTTGATACCCTCCATGATAAAATACTTATACACAAATGACAGCCCATTGTGGGAGATACTGAAGGACAGCCAGCACCCCATATGCCAACATGAGTCAGTGCTATCAGGAGAAGAAAATTGCCACCAAAAAAAGTTCAGTACCAGCGAAGACTGAAGTGGTTCTCTACCCCCACACCCACACTGTACCCATCCTAGCTAAGGTGAGGGAAATTGACCTGCTTCTACAGTTCTGCCGACACTGCTCCTGGACCAGGTCCAAGGTTTTTGGACTTACTCATAGAGAATAAGGGCCCCCTGCAACACACAAGCTAGCATAATTAACTGTATGAATTTGTATTCCCTCCCATTGTGGGGAGCACAGCCCTCCCCACAACAAACATACACCTATATATGGGGCATATCCCAAGCAGAATAATTCAGCATTCGCCTGGAAGTGGTGAAATACGTGGAGGCTGAATTAGCACAATTTTGTACCCACTATTTGGCACAGACACGATGGGCCGAATTGCCGCCTCCTGTGCCATAAATTTGTATGATCAAGAAAACTGACCAGGAAGGGAATAAAGATGAATATAAAAGGAGAATAAGCCAACACCAACCCACTTCAAAACAGACAAGGATAGCAATCCGAACCACTACCTAATGGAAACAGGATCCCTTTCCACAGTCAAACCCCAGGGAACAAATTGCTCCAATTGCTAAACACATGCTGCCGCTGGTACTTACACAGCCATGACAGTAAACCTCATGTACCATTGTACTCTCCCGCAAGCACCATGCAATCAAAATACATTGATTCCAGGTAAATATTTCTATATGCATATATAAATATTTGTATCTATGCTCATAAAACATACAGAGTAAAGAAAGCAAGGTACTCTAATATGGTGCATTAAGGATGTTCGCTCGTAAAGAGCTTTGAAAGTATTAAGAACCAAATGAATAATTAGCAAAAAGGGTACTGATTCATAGCTCTAATTTTTTCCCCCCATTCAAGGTGGAAAGCTCAGTAACAGTGACAGCCTATGGTCGAGTTGTGAAAAGACGATTTTCTCGATTAGATGATGACCAATATGAGGTAATTATAGATTTAGAATAAATTAATACATTGGATTTATTTTCTCTTTATTAGATCTCTTAATTTCCAATGAAATACTAACTCCGATTGTAGTTTTAATGTAACTTTATTCTGGCAGCAGCAACAAGCTCTTGGCTTTAAGCCAGGCCTTTGTCCTTCTGAGACCACATGGCCAAAATGGCTGTTTATATACCTGATCAGTTTACAGAAAAGAACTTGCCGCCTTTGACCTTATTGGCTCAATTGATAGTCTTTTAACCTTTAATTGGTTCACTACCCAAGATCCTAAAATGTCAAGTTGATTGATGACTTAATGCAATGTGGTCTGTGTTTTTTCAAAACTGCAGCCAGGCTGCAGAGCTTGAATTCTCTATCACTCTTTTTAACAGGAAAGTCTTGAAGCTACTCGTTAATTGTGGAGAGGAATTTAGTTTTTTGAGACTGACTATCTGGCTCAGTAACTCGAAAGTTAGTTTCAGTTGAATAATCCGACTCTTCCTTTCCTCGTGTTCTCTGCCTCCATTTCTGGGGATAGACTATTGACCAATATCCACTATAAGCCCACTGACTCCCATAGCTATCTTGACTACATTTCCTCCCACCCTGCATCCTGTAAGGATTCTATTCCAATCTCCCAGTTTCTCCATCTCCATTGCATCTGTTCTGACAATGCCACCTTCCATACCAGTGCTTCCGATAGGTATTCCTTTTTCCTTAACCAGGGACTCCTCACCACCGTGGTGCACAGGGCCCTCGTCCATTCCATTTCCCGCACTTCTGTTCTTATCCCTTCCCCTCTCTCCCAGAACCACAATAGGGTTTCCCTTGACCTCACCTTCCACCTCACCAGCTTCCATATTCAATTAATCATTTCCGCCATCTCCAGCGTGATCCCATCACCAAACATATCGTCCCTTCCCCTCCCCTTTCAACATTCCAAAGGGATCACTCCCTACGTAACACCGTGGTCTACTCCTCAATCACCCCCAACACCCACAATGCTTCCCACGGCACCTTCCCATGCAAGCGCAGGAGGTGCAACACCTGCCCTTTTACCACTTCCATTCCTGCCATCCAGGGCCCCAAACACTCCTTCCAGGTGAAACAACGATTTACTTGTACTTCTTTCAATTTAGTATACTGTATTCGCTGCTCAAAATGCGGTTTCCTCTATATTGGGGAGACCAACCGAAAATTGGGTGATTGCTTTGTGGAATACCTCCGTTCAGTCTGCAAGTGTGACCCTGAGCTACCGGTTGCCTGTCATTTTAATTCTCTGTCCCACTCCCACTCTGACCTCTGTCCTCGGCCTCCTAAACTATTCCAAAGAAGCTCGACGCAAGTTTGAGCAACGGCACCTAATTTTTTGATTAGGCACTTTACAGCCTTCCGGACTCCACATTGAGTCCAACAATTTCATTTATCCTCTGCCCCCATTTTTTCAGACGACAGCTGTTGGTGATTCTGATATTCCCATTTACACCTGTAGACCCATCTTTTGTTTCTTTACTTGTCCCATTACATAGAAACATAGAAACATAGAAAATAGGTGCAGGAGCAGGCCATTCAGCCCTTCTAGCCTGCACCGCCATTCAATGAGTTCATGGCTGAACATGAAACTTCAGTACCCCCTTCCTGCTTTCTCGCCATAACCCTTGATCCCCCGAGTAGTAAGGACTTCATCTAACTCCCTTTTGAATATATTTAGTGAATTGGCCTCAACTACTTTCTGTGGTAGAGAATTCCACAGGTTCACCACTCTCTGGGTGAAGAAGTTTCTCCTCATCTCGGTCCTAAATGGCTTACCCCTTATCCTCAGACTGTGACCCCTGGTTCTGGACTTCCCCAACATTGGGAACATTCTTCCTGCATCTAACCTGTCTAAACCCGTCAGAATTTTAAACGTTTCTATGAGGTCCCCTCTCATTCTTCTGAACTCCAGTGAATACAAGCCCAGTTGATCCAGTCTTTCTTGATAGGTCAGTCCCGCCATCCCGGGAATCAGTCTGGTGAATCTTCGCTGCACTCCCTCAATAGCAAGAATGTCCTTCCTCAAGTTAGGAGACCAAAACTGTACACAGTACTCCAGGTGTGGCCTCACCAAGGCCCTGTACAACTGTAGCAACACCTCCCTGCCCCTGTATTCAAATCCCCTCGCTATGAAGGCCAACATGCCATTTGCTTTCTTAACCGCCTGCTGTACCTGCATGCTAACCTTCAATGACTGATGTACCATGACACCCAGGTCTCGTTGCACCTTCCCTTTTCCTAATCTGTCACCATTCAGATAATAGTCTGTCTCTCTGTTTTTACCACCAAAGTGGATAACCTCACATTTATCCACATTATACTTCATCTGCCATGCATTTGCCCACTCACCTAACCTATCCAAGTCACTCTGCAGCCTCATAGCATCCTCCTCGCAGCTCACACTGCCACCCAACTTAGTGTCATCCGCAAATTTGGAGATACTGCATTTAATCCCCTCGTCTAAATCATTAACGTACAATGTAAACAGCTGGGGCCCCAGCACAGAACCTTGCGGCACCCCACTAGTCACTGCCTGCCATTCTGAAAAGTACCCGTTTACTCCTACTCTTTGCTTCCTGTCTGACAACCAGTTCTCAATCCACGTCAGCACACTACCCCCAATCCCATGTGCTTTAACTTTGCACATTAATCTCTTGTGTGGGACCTTGTCGAAAGCCTTCTGAAAGTCCAAATATACCACATCAACTGGTTCTCCTTTGTCCACTTTACTGGAAACATCCTCAAAAAATTCCAGAAATTTGTCAAGCATGATTTCCCTTTCACAAATCCATGCTGACTTGGACCTATCATGTCACCTTTTTCCAGATGCACTGCTATGACATCCTTAATAATTGATTCCATCATTTTACCCACTACTGAGGTCAGACTGACCGGTCTATAATTCCCTGTTTTCTCTCTCCCTCCTTTTTTAAAAAGTGGGGTTACATTGGCTACCCTCCACTCCATAGGAACTGATCCAGAGTCAATGGAATGTTGGAAAATGACTGTCAATGAATCCGCTATTTCCAAGGCCACCTCCTTAAGTACTCTGGGATGCAGTCCATCAGGCCCTGGGGATTTAGCGGCCTTCAATCCCATCAATTTCCCCAACACAATTTCCCGACTAATAAAGATTTCCCTCCGTTCCCCCTCCTTACTAGACCCTCTGACCCCTTTTATATCTCCTTTTGGCTTTGCACCATCATCCCTTTTGTCATTTAATCTCTCCTGCCTTCCACCCCATCACAGACCTTCCCTTTTGTTCTTTCCTTCCTTCCCCCTTTCCCTTCCTCTCTCCTTGCTCAAAATCTGTTACATCTCCAACTTTTTTCAGTTCTGACGAAAGGTCATCGACCTGAAACGTTAACTCTCTTTCTCTCTCCATACTTGCTGCCTGACCTGCTGAGTATTTCCAGCATTTTCTGTTTATATTTCAGATTTCCAGCATCCGCAGTATTTTACTTTTTGAAAAGTCTTAACACCTTTTTAAGAAGTCAACTCAAAGGCCAACCCATTTATACAGTTACTTAGGCGTTTTATCTGGGTGAGCAGCACTATGGGAGAGGAGGCCTTTCCAAATCACAAATTCATCATCATAGGCAGTCCCTCGCAGTCGAGGATGACTTGCTTCCACACTAAAAATGAGTTCTCGGGTGACTGATGAGTCCCGATGCGGGACCTACAGTCTCGATCACAGGTGGGGCAGACGGTGGTTGAAGGCGCTTGGCTTAAACTTGCTCTCGGCGCAGAGAGACTCCGCCTTCCCGGATGCTTTTCCTGCACTTTGGGCGGTCTTGGACCAGGGATTCCCAGGTGTTAGTGGGGATGTTACATTTTTTCAAGGAGGCTTTGAGGGTATCCTTGAAGCATTTCCTCTGCCCACCTGGGGCTCGCTTGCCGTGTCGGAGCTCGGAGTAGAGTGCTTGTTTTGGGAGTTTCGTGTCAGGCATGCGGACGATGTGGCCTATGCAGCGGAGTTGATCGAGGGTGGTTAGTGCTTCAATGCTGGGGATGTTGGCCTGAGCGAGGACACTGACAGTGGTGTGCCTATCCTGCCAATGGATTTGCAGAATCCTGCAGAGACAGAGTTGGTACTTCTCCAATGTTTTGAGGTGCCTGCTGTACATAGTCCATGTCTCTGAGCCATGTAGGAAGGCGGGTATGACCACTGCTCTGTAGACCATGAGCTTGGTGCTGGACTTGAGGTCCTGGTCTTCAAACACACTCTTCCTCAAGTGACTGAAGGCTGCACTGGCACACTGAAGGTGGTGTTGGACCTCGTCGTGAATTTTGATAACCGGGCGGCAGTGCTGTGTGGCAGGGGCAGGTTGATAGAGGACCTTTGTCTTACGGATGTTTAATGTAAGGCCCATACTCTCGTACGCCTCGGTGAAGGTATTGACGATGGCTTGGAGCTCGGCCTCCAAGTGTGCGCAGAAACAAGCGTCATCTGCATACTGTAATTCGATGACTGAGGATGGGACAACCTTGGATCTGCCTGGAGGCGGCAGAGGTTGAACAGATTCCCGTTTGTCCTGTAATTTAGCTCCACTCGAGCGGGGAGGGTGAGATGGAGCTTTGCAGTAAGGAAGATCGAGAAGAGCATTGGTGTGATGACACAGCCTTGCTTGACCCCGGTCCGAACATGGAATGGGTCTGTGGTGGATCCGTTGGTCAGGATCCACCACAGGCGGAGGATGGTGACAAACCTTTGAGAGCAGCCGAATCTGAGGAGGGCGTTCCGTAATCCCTCATGATTGACGGTGTCGAAGGCTTTTGTGAGGTCAAAGAAGGCCATGTACAAGGGTTGGTGCTATTCCCTCATTTCTCTTGTATCTGCCGCGCGGTGAAGGTCATGTCCATTGTGCCCGTTAGTAAGCGGAATCCTCATTGCGACTCTGGGAGGAGCTCTTCAGCCACAGGGAGAAGGTGGTTGAGGAGGATTCTTGAGATGACTTTCCCAGTGGTCGACAGCAGGGAGATTCCTCTGTAGTTACCGCAGTCGGACTGGTCACCTTTCTTGAAGGCGTCTCTGAAATCTCATGTCATGATCTCCTCCTTCCAGATAAGAGAGATGAGGTCATGAATCCGCGCCAGTCATGGCAGAGAAGCACGTTTTAGTGCTTCTGCGGGGATTCCATCTGCTCTTGACTTGTTGTTCTTCAGTTGTCAGATGGCCTTTTCAACCTCGTGCCGGGCTAGGGCTGTGCTGAGATGATGGCGGGTGGCATGCTGTGGGATGGAATCGAGGACACTCACATCGAAGACAGAGTCTCGGTTGAGGAGATCCTCTTAAATGCTCCTTCCAGCGGGCACTGATTGCCTCTCTGTGTCCTTGATTAGCACTCTCCATTCTTGGCCAGTAGTGGGGTAGGGCCTTGGTTGCTTGGGCCGTTGGACATTTTGACTGCGCTGAAGAATCCTCGCACGTCGTGGTTGTCAGCTATTGAGGGAGTGCAGCGAAGATTCACCAGACTGATTCCCGGGATGACGGGACTGACCTATCAAGAAAGACTGGATCAACTGGGCTTGTATTCACGGGAGTTCAGAAGAATGAGAGGGGACCTCATGGAAACGTTTAAAATTCTGACGGGTTTAGACAGGTTAGATGCAGGAAGAATGTTCCCAATGTTGGGGAAGTCCAGAACCAGGGGTCACAGTCTGAGGATAAGGGGTAAGCCATTTAGGACCGAGATGAGGAGAAACTTCTTCACCCAGAGAGTGGTGAACCTGTGGAATTCTCTACCACAGAAAGTAGTTGAGGCCAATTCACTAAATATATTCAAAAGGGAGTTAGATGAAGTCCTTACTACTCGGGGGATCAAGGGTTATGGCGAGAAAGCAGGAAGGGGGTACTGAAGTTTCATGTTCAGCCATGAACTCATTGAATGGCGGTGCAGGCTAGAAGGGCTGAATGGCCTGCTCCTGCACCTATTTTCTATGTTTCTATGTTTCTATCTATCTGAAGGTATCATGAGGCTCATGGTGGATGACAATGTGGTCAGAGAAAACCATTTTTAATTTATCTTCTAAAATCAAAAGTGCAGCGAACTGGACAGACAGACTCGGCAAGCAATTAATAAACTTGACTACACTAAGTATACAATTTAACTTGTATTTAATTGTTTCTAATTTTCATCTTCATTTTCATTCTTTACCTAACATTAAATGTGTGACATAAGTGAATTCTGAAGAGCCATGGATGGACATTTTATATACCCATTAATAATGCTGATTCTAAATTAATGATTTTGGCACAGATGAGTTATCTGTTGAGTATACATAAATCCTATACCACGGTTCCTCGTGTTATGTCCTTCAGTGTATTTGATTTTAAAACTCAATTGATGTTATTGATCAGATGGAGAAATGTTAAATGTATACCTGTACTTGTAACATTGATTTTGTGGAAGTAAGTGATACTAGAGCAGAATTATGAAATATGCAAACATGTGCAAGTTTACCTGACTAGTAGACATTATAAGATTATAAGGCACTGCAGTATTTACTACCGTATATACACAGCAATCTAAATCTGTGCAGAACAATGGTGAGTAAGAACCCTCTGTATATGGATCATTAAAGTTATCAGTGAATTGTAATTATGAATGAAGAATTCTTATCCTTTTTTATTTTATCTTCACTTTTTAAGACCTTTAAAATGGTAGACTACGAGGATGAGCTAGAACTGTTGACTGTTTTGGCAGTAGCTCCAGCAGACACTGAAGGAAACACTCATCTAGATTTTTATGACAACCAATCTGGCATCTTAATTAAGAGTGTTCCAATAAAGGAACGATGGGACATTGTAAGTATGACCAATAACTTGTCATTTGGTTTAATGTATTGTTTGCTTGGTTGCCTTGTTGAAGTACCATAGAACTTTTGAGATATGTGTTCATACCTGTGATTCTCCGTACATTGAGCTACCAATCTCAGCCATGTCGCCATGGGATGGAGACCAAACACTTCCTCATGGAAGCAGGAGAAAGGAGATAATAGCTGATAAGGAGCTACTTTCACATGCCTCCTAGTAACTGATCAAGGTATCACTCATCATCATCTGCAATCCCTCGAAATCGAGGAAGACTTGTTTTTACTCTAAAAGTGAGTTCTCAGGTGACTGTACAGTCCAATACGGGAATTACAGTCTCTGTCACAGGTGGGACAGACAGTCGTTGAAGGAAAGGGTGGGTAGGACTAGTTTTCCGCAAGCTCCTTCCGCTGCCTGCGCTTGTTTTCTGCATGCTCTCAGCAACGAGACTCTAGGTGCTCAATGCCCTCCGATGCTCTTCCTCCATTTAGGGCGGTCTTTGGCCAAGGATTCCCAGGTGTCGGTGGGGATGTTGCACTTTATCAAGTTTATTATTTAGTGAGAGCATCATGAATGGAGGCCGGGAAACAGCTTTGCTAGCTCGTCCTCTTAACTGGGAATAGTGGATGGTATGGGGAAAGAGAGGAAGAAACCATTATGTATGCTCACTTTGAAATTGTGTGCCAAAGCTGTAATAAATATTCACTCCACAGTAAAATAAAAAAGGGACAATGAAACCATATTTTTAATTTATTGTTGCTCACTAGACAAATAAAAGCCACTCGGGCCTTCAGTTTAGTGTATAGGTATGGTATTGCAGAAATTAAGAGAGTAGATAAGATTTACAGAAGTAATGAGGTGATGCACTTAGTTATCTCATCAAAATATCGAAACCTTAGGCATTTAACGGGTTAATACCTTGCAGTTTTTATAAACTATTAGTCTGTTAAACAAAAAGACATAGCGCAGACTTTGGTAGGACCAACATAATGAACTAGTCTTTCTACAAAATACTACACATTGTAATTTCCAGTCATACAGCACAGAAATAGATCATTCGGCATATCACATTCTCTACATCAGTTTAATCCTACCCACTCTTGTATCCCCCTTGCTCTTTGATTCTCTTTTTCAAGCAACTAGCCAATTCCTTTTTTTAAATGATGGACTGTGCTTCACTGATAGTTTGTGTCAAAAACTCCACGTTCTAACCACCCTCTAAAGAAATATTTTCTAATCTCCCCATTAATTTTTGTAATTATTTTAAATTTGCAACCCCTTGCTACCATCTTGCTGACAATGAAAACAAGTTTTACCTTGTAATAACCGTTCATACTATCTTGATGACTTCTATCAGGTCTCCTTTTAACCTTATAAACTAAAAGCAAAATACCGTAGATACTGAAAACAAAAGCAGAAAAACCTGGAAATGCCCAGCAGGTCAGGCAGCATCTGAGGAGATACAGACGACCGAGTGAACGAAACATTATCCAGAGATGCTGCCTGACCTGAGTATTTATAGCTTGTTCTGGGTTTTGTTGTTTTCCTCTTGTAACCTTCTCCGTTCTTGTGTCAAAAGCCTTAACTTCAAGTCTTTCTTCATAACTGTTAAGCTGCATCCCTAGTAACATCTCTAGTGAATCTATTCTGTACCTTTTCCATTGCTTTTAGATCTTTTCTATGCACTTTGTATAATATAGTTCCTCACTGACCTGCTAATGTGCCACAGATTGTTTATGACTTCCTCACTAAGAATATAAAATATTGCAGTACGAATATAAAATAGAACATTTTTCAACACCAGCCTGAATATACAAGTCTTTTACTTTAAAGTTCTCCCCTCCCTTACTCATCTGAAGAACCTGACTTCTTGTTGAAGTATGGTTCCATAGGATCATGTGGCCATCTGGTACCTCATCCTTGTGGCCATTATTCCTGTTTAAGTGTTGACAATCTATTCAACTGCAGAGGCTACCATAGCTGAGCTCAATCCTGTTCACCTGATAAACACACACATACCTTTGGATAGTAATCAGTTATAGAATTCCTGAGTAAAATTCTCATTCCAGGCCTAAAGATGGTGAGGCCAGTTGTAGATCTGCTGTCTTTGCCCCACCTGATACAAATGCAGCTAGCCCAGCACAGTCTGGGAATCAAATCAGAGACTTTTCCAATTTATGTGGCTTAGCTGCTCATTAGATTAACTCAGATGTGGGAACTAAGCATGGAAAAACGTATGTGATTCCCAAATACCATGCTTTACAGGTTTTACAAGAATGTTTTTTTTAAATTTGCAGACCTACAGTCATCAACTGTTCTTTGACAGAGATACAATTATACATATAGAACAACTAGCAAACCGAACATTTTGCTGTCATGTTTACAAAATGGTTCAACATATGGCTGAAAGTGAAGACTGAAATAAAGATTGATGTATCTGAGTTTGCTAATCTGTTACTTACAATGAATGACATTTTATCTGGCTTTTTATTTTTCTATTTGTTTCATTTACTGCCACTGCTCAACTTTAATTGGAAGTTTTAAGCTGATATTAGGAGGCACTATAAGTCAACATATCAATTGGCTGACAAGTAACTTCAGATGTTTGATTTTTTTTTTGTTTAAAAAAGCACTTTGTATGGACATATTTTGTGCTCACAGGGCTGTATAACCTAGAACTGTGAGGTACTAATTACTTGGAGAATAACAGATGGCTGGAAATGTGTCACATGGCTGTAACACTTGCAACATTTGGATGACAATCTAAACCAGAATAGCAAAGCTTGAATGGCTTATACAGACATCTGAACTTTAAAAACGTGCCACAGCATTGCAATGTATGAATAGTTTAACCAGGGGAGATTGCACCT